>NC_079202.1:2682449-2982449 GCF_026745355.1 Beta vulgaris subsp. vulgaris | reverse complement strand
TTGAAGTTTGTGAATAGTAGGAGATGGAAAGAGGAGATAACATAAACACCCAAAAACTCGAAGGTGAGAGAATGTAGGGGATCGTTGATAAAGGAGACGAGTGGGAGATTTGTACTTAAGAACCTTGGTAGGAAGGACATTAAGAAGGTAGGTAGCCATTTGTAACGCATGGTGCCAAAATGAAGGGGGCATGGAGGAGTGAGCAAAGAGAGTACGGACAATATTATTAATAGACTTGATTTTTCGTTCGGCTTTTCCATTTTGAGGGGAAGTGTGGGGACAAGAAAAACGAAATTGAATTCCATTAGTTTTGCAATACTCATGAAATGGTGCATTATCATATTCTCTCCCATTATCACATTGAATATTTTTAATGTCTTGTTGAAATTGAGTTCGGATTAAGGCATGAAATGAGATAAAAATAGAGTAAACTTGTGATTTATTAGCAATGGGAAAAGTCCACAGATACTTAGTAAAATCATCAAGAAAGAAGACATAGTAACGATGCCCTGTAGAACTCAAAACAGGAGAGGTCCAAATATCACTGTGAACAATATCAAAAGGCATAGTAGTAGATGACATGGAATCACAAAATGGCAGTTTAATGTGTTTCCCCAAGGGACAAGAAGTACAAAAATCAGAACGAGCGTTATTACAATCAATCATATGATGACTACGAAGAGTATGAAAAATATTGTGGCCCGGATGCCCTAAACGAGAGTGCCATATAGCAGGAGATGCAGCAAGGAATGTGGATGGTGAGGTAGTGGTAGGCAATGAAGTGAGAGGATACAAGTCCCCAGTGCTCTCACATCTCAGGAGGGAGCTCCCCGTCCGAAGGTCCTTCATAGAAAACCCAAATGGATCAAACTCAACAGACACATGATTATCAGTAGTAAATTTGCGAACTGAAATGAGGTTTTTAATGGTTTTAGGTGCATGGAGGACATTTTTGAGAGTAAGTGAGGAATCATAAGGGGTTAGGGAAGTATGACCGAAACCACGAACTGGAAGAACATTACCATTACCAACTACAATACCAGTATTTTTGCTCGAATTAAACTAAGAAGTGAGAGTACCTGAATTTGCAGTCATGTGAGAGGTGGCACCCGTGTCCATATACCAGTTGTCATCTGGTGGTTGGAGAGTGTGAGTGTGGAGGGCAGCATCAATATCAGTAGGAGCATATCCAGTAGAGGGAGAGGATGGCATGGAGTACGTGGGCGTGGCCTGCATGGTATCTGCATGAGCTGTAGTACATGGGCTTGGTCCAAGAATACCTTGCCCGCTAGTCCGTGGGGGACGATTCTGCCAGGCAGTAGTTGGATATTGGCAGGGAGGGGTAGCCCAAGAAGGTGGCTGCCACGCTGGCCAGGCAGGGTACGGCCACGGCGGAGCAAAAGAATCGGCCACCGCTGGCTGGTGGTGTGAGGGGTGCCCACTTCCGCGGTTGGGTTTCCCGCGATTATTATTATTTGACTTGCCACGAGAAGAAGGTCGGGATTTTTGAGGACGAGAGGGCCAAGAATTACCTCCATGAGAGTCATCATCAACAAGGAGGGCCGTGACACTCGAATCCCGAGCACGGTCCTTGGCGGTCGTTTCCTCAAGTTTGAGGCGCGAACAAGTATCCGAAAACGAGGGCAGGACATCTCGTTGTTGGATGTTAGTGACAAAGGTAGATAGGTGGATGGGAGCCCAGCAAGAAGACGCATCACTAACCTTTGGTCGGAAACCGGCGACCCAACATTGGCAAGTTGAGTCGCAAGGGACTGAAGCCGAGTGTAGTACGCGACGACCGATGAGAATTCGGCCAGCTTAGTATTGATGAACTCAGTTTCAAGATAGGCAGCCCCAGAATTTTTGTTATCTTGAAACATTTGCGCAACACGGGACCACGCAAGTTCAGCAAGATCATCAATGACAAGAATGGAGGAGAGGATGTTAGAGGAAACCGTAGCATATATCCACTGGAGAACCACCGCATCAAGGCGCGTCCAAAGCGGAAGGTCGGCAGCCTTCGCAGCCGTGTAGGTTTCAAGGGCTTTGGATTCAGTTGGAGGAATGATATGTTCAAGGACACCATGAACGCGTGCCTGAATTTTAAAGAGCGTAGCCCATTCATGGTATTTGGCGGTTTCAAGGTCCAAAGTGATAGGAATGAAGGCCTTGACATTGTTGACGGCAAGTGCCGAATGGAAAGGAGGTTTTTCGGCCATTAGAGAAGAGAGGAAGAGAGGAGATGGGGGAGGTGGCGGCCGACGGCTAGGGTTACACAGAGAGGAGAACCAAATCTGATACCATGTAGGAAATGATCCTTAACTTTCTCAATATAATTGTAGAGCCATATATACAACCTATCATTGTTATCATCTAAGGCTATAATTACGTACATAATAAAAGCTATACAAGGAAGGATTACAAAAAATAAAAGCTTTCCTATTATACATATATACTAACAATATGATACAACATATAATTGAAACTATTCTTGAAATGTTTTTGATATTTTAAATATTGATTGATTCTGTAAAACATGATTATTTTAGAACTAAGAAGTATCATTAATTGATTTACTTTTGCAAAAAAAATTTAAACAAAGTGAATAGAAATCCCGATTCATTTCCTAACCTAATCCCACCTTTCCAAACTTTACATGATCACTTTCTACTTTCTAGCATGGTAATAATGTTTCTTTTACTTGGTGATAATGACATCAACTGATCAACGAAAGTTATCAATAAATATGAGACCTTTATTTTGATGATACTCATAATATCATAATTAGTCATCATAAGTGTATTCCAAAAATAATTAATAATTAATTATCAACATTCTATTTTTTTTAATTAAATCTTAATATTATTGCTATCCTTCGCAATTCACGACCTAATGTTAGAAATGCTCATACGGAACATATACTCCATATGAAACTCAAAAATATACCTTAAACATGGTATACGCAATAAGATTGTTCTTTTGACTTATTTTGAATTCAATTTAGTTAGGGCCTGTTCTCTTCGGCGTAAAACAGCTGGATTGAACTGAACTGAACTGATCTGAAATGAACTGATCTAAACTGAACTGAATTGAACTGAACTGAACTGAATTTAACTGAACTAGACTGAAATGGATAGTGATATGTGAGAGTAAAAGTATTGTCAAGAGCTGAACTGAACTGAACTGAACTAAGCTGATCTGAATAGAACTGATCTGAACTGAATTGAACTGAACTGAACTGAACTGAAAATAAGCTGGGGAGAACATGCCCTTAGTTTTTTCTCATAGTTTTCATTCAGTTCAGTTCAATTCAGTTCATTTCAATTTCTCTCAGCCCAAAAGAAACGGGAGCTAATTTTTTCTCATCGAAAAATTTAAAACTCTTAGTTTTTAGCATACATTACTTATTTAGAGAACTTCAATGAGCAATGAGGAAAAAAAGAATTGAATATACAATACATACGATCAATTCATCAAGATCGGGATCCTACTTGGGATCGTAGGGGTTGGTAGGATCGAATCGGTGGGATCGCATCGTAGGATAAGATCCTACAATAATTCCGTAAAATAGAGATAATTATGTTAGAATATGGTGAGAAAATCATGTTAAAAATTTACACGAATTATAATGACTTATTTCATTAACAAATGGTGATAGTTTTTCAATACTATAAGATTGAGTAACATGCAACCAAAATCTAATAGGAGAAATATAATAAGTGAGATAACATTATGATTTTTTTACAATAAAATCGGATCGTAAAATCGTAACATCGTATAATCGTATTAAGATACTACCATGTGATTTTTTGTGGTTCGATAGGATTGAAGGATCCTACAAGATGAAGATCCTACATAAGATCGCGATCAGTGATATACTTACGAATTGTAGAATCAGAGGATCTTAATATCCGGATAGCGATTTTAACAACAATGCATACTATATATCCGGCTAGATGTGGGCATGGGCCGGGCCAGCACGCGGGCCGATTCGGTCCGGCCCGATGTCCGCTATGTGGGCCGCGAGCCTGTCATGGTCAAGAAATTTTATTCAAGCCCGCAGGCCGAACGCTCATTTCCTTTGTTTTTTAGCCTAAAACTGTAAAAAATACAAAAAAAAAACATAAAACATGGGCCAAGTCCGCAGGCCCGTGAACAAAATTTGGAAATTTCAAGCAGGGCCCGACTCTCACAGCCCGGTCCGTCATTTCCCCAAGCCCTTGAATAGGCCCGGCCCGGGCCCATGTCTAGGTCTATTAATTCGGGTATGATAAAAGGATACTACTCCTACTCCTTTTATTATCAAAAATACCTAATTCTATATTTATGCCCGTACTTTGAACGGGTTAAAAAACTTATTTGTCTAATTACAAAGCATCGAAGTGTCACGATCGGCAAATTTTTGTCCGTATATAGCCTTTCCCCCTCATAGTGATAGCTACGAGATTGGCATTAATGCAATTGTTGCTTCATGCTCCATATTTCTAAAAGTTATCATTGAGTAAAATAATGACTTGTATGCTTTACCAGGCTACCAGGTGCCCCACATTCTTTTTTCTTCATTTTTTTACCTCTTACTTTCTTTTTGTTCTTTATTGCACTCTACACACTGAGGAATTTATATAAGCTCTGAGAGTATTTGTTTTTATGCTTGTCTTATCAATTTTCAACAAAGATATGGGATCTATTTACACCTATAAGGTTACTAATATATGCTTTGCTTTTAAGACCAATGTTATCGAATAGATAATATCTCTTATTAAAGGCTTTAATCTCACAACACATTTCTTCTATGGATTCGAACGCATTAAACTAGTTATTGGTGTATTGGATTCTCCCCATTATCCCACTTCATTTTTCGAATGTTCTAATTCGTGAATGAAGTTGAGGATCTTGGAGAATTTTGTTAAGACACAGTAAAAATCTAGAATTATGGAGAATTTGCTTGGCCTGTAAGTCTTCTTTCTAGAAAGGTGGCTCATAATTTTAGATTATATTAGTTGGGTTGCTTAATAAACATCTTATGTACCTAAAGAAAAATGAAAAATTCTGCATATTATTCTGGAAAAGAAATAAAGAGAGTAAAATAAATATTAACTTAAAAGTTTTTAGTATAATATATGAACATGTTAGGCAACAATTTTTCATGTAGTGGGTACATTTTCTCTATTGTATATAAAAATTATTTATTAATTAAGTTAGAACTTAGAACTGATCTATGAAATAAAAGTAAGTTTGTTAGAAGAAAGAACTCCTAATTTATACTCCCTTCGTATTTTGAAAATTGCCCACTTTTATTTTGTTACTTTGTTAAAAGTTGTGTTGAGTTAATGGGTGGTTTGGTTTTGTAGTTTGTGAGATAAAGTAGATAAAAGTATAGGAAATAGGACAATTTTTAAGAAACAAGCTAAAAATAAAATTGAGACAATCTTTTACGGACCGAAAGAGTACAATACATTACTGGGCTGCTAAAATAGGCGCATGTACTTGTGGTTGGGGCCTAATTTAGGCGCATGTACCTGTAGTTTGACGCTTGTACATGTTGTTAGCCGCCTATTTGAGGCACTTGACCACTGTGGGCGCTTTTTCGGCATTTTCAAGTCAATTTTCGATAAATTTACTCTAGTCTGAGATGTTTTAATTACGCTAAATAAAATCGGCCAAAATAAGGATTGGAATAAGAAAACATTACACTAAGTTTTTCGAAGCGCCAGGTTCAAGATATTCTATCAAGCTTTATTAAAAAAAATAATTATATTAGCATTAGCTTGCGATATAATGAGATGGTGAAAAAAAACTTGAAGTTATTGGAAAATGTGTGTGATTGTCGGAAAATTTTGAAATCTCGTAGTCCTTCAATGAAGTAAATGGAAGAAGAAGAAAGGGATGACATAGAGGGTGAAAGATGAGAAGGAATGGAAAATGTGAGGAGGAATAGAGGGAGGTGGAATGAGAATGAATGGAGAATGGGAAATGGAGGAAAAAGAGAAGGAAAAACTCTCTATTTTTATACAAATATATAGGGCGTTATTAAGAAAAAAAAATAAGGTTTCATTTATTTTTTTTTATTTTTTTTAAAGAAATAAGGTTTCATTTGACAATACCCTAATAATCAAAGAAAATCCATGATGTGATTTATATTCTACCCCTCCATAAGACCATAACTACCTACTTTGAATAATTAATTGTTTTTGTCCTATAAAACTGACTTGGAGTAGACTCCATAAAGCATAAGCCATAAAGTTAGATCGTTTCGTTATTTGCATCAAGTTGCTCTCTAAGATCAAGATCAAATACCTTTTATTTAAAGGAATTTCTAATATGTCTTTAGGAGCACACTTGCGTTTTGTAAAATATTGCTCTCTTCCATTTAAAATAAGGTTAATCAGGTCTTGTTTGGTTGTATATAGGTAGTCATACTTCCTAGAAAGTTATTTTTTTCATGTATTTGAAATTCCTATAAAGTGTAAAATTGTGTTTGGTTGATAATGGGAAGTAAAACTTCCTATGGGAAGCTCTACTTACCTAGGGGGACTTAGATAAGTAACTTCCTGCATTTTGGAGGAAGTATGACTTCCTAGGAAGTACAAATTCCCATGATTTTGCAAACCAAACAACTTCATATGCTTCTACTTCCTAGGAATTTGCACTTCTCATAATTTGTTTTGTCAACCAAACAAGGCCTCAGTTTTATTCTTATCAGTTTTTAATTAGTTCAAATACTTTAATTTTAAAAATAGTCCAAAAAAATCTAAATACTTCACTCACATTAATTATGAAAATGGGCCTGGGTAAGGCAATAAGGAGAAGGAGAGTTTAGTGGGCCTGGGTAACCCAATAAGGAGCAGGAGAGTTTAGCATATTTACAAGCTAGGAGGTTCCATTCTAAAACCAATTGGTGATAAGAGGAGTAATTCCTAATCTTATAAAGTGGTTTATTCTCTCATCTTTCTCCAATGTGGGATACTTGGGCATTTCATGGGTTTCAACAAACATAAACATATTTTACTTTTTTTTTCTCTCTTTTATATCTCTATTCTATATGGGAAGAAGGGTAGGACACCAAAATATTAGAAACCCCATTTTACCCTCATAACATCTCTATTATAACTACTTCCTTTAATGAAAAAATAAAAAAGAAAACTACCTAATTAATTTAAAAAATAAAAAAATATTAAAAAAAGAAACCATCAAGAATTCAAATATTCCTAATTTATTAGAAATAATTAATAATTAATTTAATATTTTTCATCTCCTAAAAAAATAATTTTGTACGTATGTTCGCACGCATCGCGTGCATATAAAAACTAGTTTTTAATTAATATAACCCAATTAACACTCATCATATTGAAAATTATGTATTAAAGTAAATAATGTTTAAGTTCGACGATATATCAACCATTCTATGAGAGTATGTACAATGGGGCTCTCCAACTAGCTCTCCAACTAGCTCTCCAAGGAGAGAGAAAATGGAGAGCCACCTCTTACCCAACAATGGGGCTCTTGGGTGTGTCTTGGGTGTCTCTCCATGGAGACACTTTGCCAAAGGGCTCTTGGGGGAGATACCATTTGGGTTGATGGAGAGATGACTCTCCAATGTGTGGGACCCACTTTTTATTGTAATTACTTCAATTCTTTTTTCTTCATGCAACCATTTAATGATCTTTTCTATAAAAATTAAAAAAAGATGGTAATAATTATTATGCCAACAAGTATAATTTTCCTTTATCTATAAAATGAGCCTAATATTGGATATTTAAAAATTAATTTTTCATGTTATAATTTTCCTTCATTCCATGCCAAATTTATGAAAATTAAATATTAGCACTCATAATTATATTGTTTTTTAAAAATTCTACTTTGCTTAAATTATGAAAAAGATTAATTTGTAATTATATTTAATTTACATGAATAACTTAATTTATATAACTTTGATCATAATATGAAATGAGGTTCATTTATTGACATGGGACCACAAAATAATGAAAAGTTGAATGGAGAGCTCTTTAAAGGATTTTATTGTTGTTGGGTGTTTTTAGACATGGCTCTTGAGAGTAGCTTGAAGAGAGAGAATAGGAGAGAGAGTGTGGAGAGCTAGTTGGAGAGACACCAATCATTGTACATGCTCTGATAACTCTACTTACTCCAAGTGCTTTTAAGAGTGATTGGAAAATAAGCGTATAATTATAGTGGACAAATAACATGTGTCGAGTTGGATTTTCGTTCATAAGAAACTAGGTCAACATTTTTGACATTAACTTCAAGCTCTAGAGTAAATGTGTTAGATGTCTTGACCCATTTATTATTTTAGCTTGAAATATGGAGCATATTCGATATTAAATTACTTTCTTGAATATGATTTTGTGCTACGATTCTAATAATTTGCTTTTAGCCATAATATTGAAATTTAGAACAATTATTTTAGATTATGCTATAACTCTTTATCTTTATGTTATGTTGATATTTTGAATTTTGTTATATATATTTGAGTTAATTTAGTAGTTGAATGTTTGTATTTAGGTTGAAAATCGCATTACAGTGATCATGCCAATTTACTAGATGATTAGACTTGTGTTAAACCACTTATATCAATAAGTCAAAAAATCGTAGCACAAATTAAATCGACTTATTACATTATTGTTTATAGACTCGTTTTGTATTGTCATGTTGGGTCAAATTCTGCTAACCAAACATGATAACCTAATAAAAAGAAAGAGGCAAAGAAGCAACAACAATGAATAAGGTGGCTATGGCTACTACTAGTCTCAATTTGATTGGAACAATATCATTTTCAGGAAAAAATGGTTTTTTTTTTTCTATTCCTTTGATTTGTTAAGGATGGAATATTGTTATTACAAGGATGAAATACATAATTCTAATTAGAAAAAAAAAACAACACAAATTTTCCTTGCCTTTCCATACTTAATTCTTCTTATATCTTTCTCTCAATTTTATGCATTATTTAGAGATTAACTCGTCGGTTTTCTCTTTCTCTTTATCACTTTTCAAAAAATCCTTAGGCATTTAATTAGACGTCCTTATGAGATACTCCTCTGTATTTATTTATCTTTCGCACTTGAAATCTTAATTCTCTTTGAAATTAGAGAACATTTTTTAAATTATTTGGAATGTATAAGAAAAAATATACTCACGCGTGGTCTTGTTTAATTTGATTTTTCTTAATGATTAATTTATTAAATATTCTATTAATCGTTATAATTTTTACTAATATGTAAGAAAATATATTTAAGGTCAAACAATTGTATTGACAAACGCATACAATAAAAGTAGAAAAGATAATAAAAATATACAGAGGAAGTATCTTATAGATTTAAAAGATAAATTTATAGCTTATGTCATGCAAATTAAGCACAATCTTAAGCAACTCATCCTCTTTGTAACTTACCCATGATAAAGTATTTGGGAATCAGAAATTCGAGTTTTGCCTAAGATTATTGTTAAATATCGTCCCAAAATTACTTAAAATCGCTCCAAAGCACAATTGAAAATATGGTTTTACCCTTAACTTTCTCTTTCATCATCACCATCACTAAACCCCCTCACTACCCAACAACCACCATCGAAACCACGCACACCACCAACAAAACCACGCACAACCACCAACGAAACAAAAAAAAATTTATCTTCGTCCACTGTGGAAACGTCTGGCCTGGACGTTTTCGCCATGGTGGAAACGTCAGGATTGAACGTTTCTGCCATGGTAGAAACATCCAGGCCAGACGGTTCCACCATGGGGGAAATGTCCAGGCCATAAAGGATATATTTTTTTGGTTTCTACGACTTACTCGTGGTGTTTGCAAGGGTGGTGGTGGGGGTTGTTGTTGGTGGTGGTGGGGGCTGTTGGTGGTGGTGGAGGAAGGGTGGGGTGAGGGTCTGCTAGTGGGTGGTGGAGGGAGGGTGGGGTGAGGGCCTGCTAGTGGGTGGTGGAGGGGGTGGCTGTGAAAAAAAGGGAAAGGTAAAATTGAAAATGTTTGGTGGAACCGAGAAGAATTTAAATAATTTTAGTGCAGTTTTTAATATTATGTGAACCTAAAAAAAAAAATTACTTCCTCAGTTTCAATTTAATTGTAACACTTTTAAAATTATGGACTCTTAGGTAATTTTTGGAGACGAGAGAAATAAACAAATAAAGTAAAAAGGTTCCATATGATAGAAAAATGTCACAACTAAATTGAAAGAGAAGAAGTAATTTTCATTGCCAAAAGCTTATCCGCATTGCCTCTTTGCATCATATATATAGCATATTAGCATCTTTCAAGTTTCAATGATGCACCCCTAGCTCTATTATTTTCCCAACTTTGTCAACTTCTGTAGAAATGTGCTTTATGATTTCTGAGTCAACTAATCCTGAAATTTTAGCTTTTGCTTGACTAATAGAGGCTAAAGATTCCATTCCTTGGTACTTGCATTTCAGAAAGGGCTCTACCACCGTTGACTCTTCAAAGTAAAAACAAGTCAACACGTGATGCTTCATTACTTCAAGCAAAGATTCATGTAAGACAATGATGCAACATGCAAGTACTTAGTTTCGGTTTTTAGCTCACAAACAACCGCCCTTCCCACTGCAAAAAGAAAGAAATATTATGAGCATCTAATTCTAACAACAAAACAGGTGATACTATGCCAATTAACTGATAATGCAACATAAGAATTATGTACTCGATCCAATTACATGATGTAACACTTGATGCATGCTACCATGCATAGCTACGGAGAA
The DNA here is from genome assembly GCF_026745355.1 of Beta vulgaris subsp. vulgaris. Lineage (NCBI taxonomy): Eukaryota > Viridiplantae > Streptophyta > Magnoliopsida > Caryophyllales > Amaranthaceae > Beta > Beta vulgaris. Next base: position 2,971,711 of record NC_079202.1, on the reverse strand, counting down.
TAATTTATCCTCCACTATGGGTTTGAAATAATACATTTTTAAGAAAGAGTAAAGATTTTTGGTAGGAGGAGTGGAGGTCGGAGAAATGTTATACAAGGTTTTAGGCATGGTGGTCACAACCCACAAGCATGATACGACTATATGAGTATAAAGTATGAAAATTATGACATTGAAAAGAGATTTATTTGGTTATGAAAAACATAGAAGAATGTACAATAATATTTATACTTGGCTTTTTGAAATTATTTTTCATTTTTTGGTAACTATATTTTTTGTACTTCCTCCGTTTCTTTTTACTCGCTACACTTTCCAATATGGGAAGTTTCACATTACTTGCTACACTTCTTTTTTGGGCAATAAACTCTCTCTATCTCTCTCCTCCCACATGGGTCCCTTTTCTTTTTACTCTCTACCTCTCTCTTCTCCAAAAATTGCCTAGGAGTCCGTGAAATGAGAAGTGTAGCGAGTAAAATGAAACGGAGGAAGTATAATGGATCTTGTAATTTGTAAATAAATAATTCGAATAGATTTCTTTGTATATAGGTTTAATAAAATCACAAAGGCATGTAATTATTACCTTAAATTTAGTAAGCAAATAACTAAAATTTCTACTTAACAATTCCACTAGCAATAAAAATATTATAATAGAAAAGGTTATGTTGTAGGGAGATATTTTTCGAGTATCATATATATAATATTAAACTGATTTCTAAAATAATCTAGCTTGTATCTGTATATTGAGAAATTAGATATTTTTATGTAGGAGAAATAATGAGCCTGGCCTTTTTTGCGAACAGTTCGGGCTCGACTCGGTCAAAACTCGGCTCGGTCAAAGCTCGGCTCGTTGTGGCTTGGTTCGGGTTCGGGTCGAGACTTAAACGAGCGGGGCCGAGCTAGGAAAAGCTCGGCTCGAAAAGCTCGTGATCAACTCGATTATTTTTTTGTATTGAAAAATTAATTTATATTAAAAAATTAATTTATATATCTTTACAATTATATTAAGTATTACTTTTTAAATATTAACTAAGGTACAAACTAACAATTAACATTACATTTTACTACTGCCACGGTAATACATTGAAATAAAGAGAAAAAGAAAAGGTAAAATAAAAAAGAAAAGAAAAACAAGAGTAAAGAAGGAGATCAAGTTCGGCTCTATAAGCTCGTGAACAACTCAGCTATTATTTCATATGATAAACATGTGTAAATCCTTATTTATATTAAATTTAGATAAACGTGTGTAAAGATATAGGTCAATATTCAATTTTCTCATTTATAAACAAATTAAACAAGGAAAAAATAAATTTAAAGCTTCAATAAAGTACAAGGTTGAATTGCTGCGATTTTCGCTATACACAGCAATAGACCCAAGTTAGAAAACAAATATACATTCAAGATAACCTATTGTTGGACGGCTTCTAGGATAATGCAATTAATGTTGACTATGTGAGAACTACATATAATCTAGCGAATTGTTTCACAAGGCGTTAGCTAGAGATACTCTAAAGAGGATGACAATTGATTTAGGATTGCTACCAGTTGACGAGTAGGATAATCTTAACTTTACGTCCAATAGGACGTTGCATCTTAAGCTCAATAAGATGACTTTCCTTATTTGATGATTGAAAGAACTTATATGAACATCCAAGGTAAAGTTCTTTGAATATGTGATGGTTTAAGAGATGGTTTATCTTAATAGTCTCTTCACATTATGCTTTATCACAAGAGCATGTTTTCTCAAGAGGTCACCTATGTAAGTGCTAAGTTTGACCACTTCAAGGAGCTATTAGAGCATAGCTTTGATGCACTTATAAATTGATATCAACCCATAATTTGAGTGTCAAGTTTATATTAAGAACAAGCAAGTAGTTAACCTTGTGTGTATGATATCTTCAAGTTCTCATTATGTGTTGTTAATGGTTCAGTCATTACCGACACCATTTGGATACGAATACTAGGAATGTGTATTGTACTAAGTGGAAGTTCAAGTCTTTGTACACTTTTATTTATGCATGAGGTTGTTTTTTCATAGTAATGTTTGTGCAATAATCTTTTAAATACTCTAGATGGGGGAGGATTGTTGGAGATTTAGAGCATTTTTATGATTTGATGCATGTTACGTTTGTCTGAGTGTAACACTCCATAATTTTCACTCTTTATTTTTGGTGTTCGTTTACATTAAAATGATATTTTCCATTAAAATAAAATAATTTATTATTAAAACTATTTTGGACATATATAATTATTTAATTGTTGCACTATGTGGCTGTGTTTATTAATTTAAAGTGTATATATTTATTTAGGAATTTTATTTGTTATTATTATTAATGTGCGTATTTGTTTTATGATATCGTTAGTAATTTTTATTTCATAAATTTAAGTAGCGTGTGATTTTATCTTAAGCGTTAAATATATTTTATGGACCGACCAATGTAACGTATTCGAAAGCCTATTTGTTCTATCATGATGTACAAAAATTAGGAGGGTGTTGGCTTGGATGAGCATCTTCCATTCACCTTTGTAACCACCAAATTATGAAGAGCCAACCCCCTCCCCATTCATCACCCATCAATTGCCAACATTAACCCCCTTCATAATCTCCCTTTTAACCATTGCTTGATGAGGTTATTAATCAGGTTTTTCTGCATTCTAACCCCCATTTTCGCCCAACCCTTAGAGAGGAAGAGAAAGAGTTCTTCTCTCTTCTCGAACTTTCGTCCATTTTTGTAAACCTAACTTGTTTGCATCATATCTCCTTCGTCTCTTATCGAAATTGGACGTGTGAATCGTCAAAATCCATCTACTCGGAAAGAATTTTCTCGTAGTGTAATTTGTTTTTGAATAACATGAAATACATGACTGACGTTTCAAACAGACGACTCATCCGGTTTTCTTGGAGTTTTTCGGAGCAATGTTATTCTCTTATTTTTTTGCCATTCTAGTATTATTTTTCACCAAAAATCAAGTTAACTAGCATCTATTCTAGCAAGTTAGGATTAGAGTAGTGATTTTGGTTTTTTTAGGATTTAGTTAGTTAGTTAGAATTTGTGTTATTAGGCTTAGAAGTATGCTTTGGTGTTATTATATTTGTTCTTTGCTGTTTTTTTATTCGTGTTAGTATCACGTTAGGACTGTGCAGAATGTTATTTTTCATGCCTAATGTTATGCTTGTGATGTTATATATAATATTATTATGAAAGTATTAGGAATTTGTGAAATATTAGTAGCATGATGTTAGGGTTATGTTTAAGCATGCTTGTTGGATATTGTTTAAGGTTGGGTGTGGTTTTGGATGAATGCTTGTGGTTTTAGTTATCTGCAAATTATTTATTTTGGGCTATGATTCACGTATCTTGTGATTAATCATGTTAGAATAGTTAATATATGTTGAATTATCATGTTTTGGGGCAATGTAATTTATGTTCCTTGTTAATCCTCATGTTAAACTAGTTAATTTCTATGGTACAATCATATATTGACTTGGGTATATTTCTTTTTGATGTATGAGTATATGTGGTGAAAGTTTGGGAGTGAAATAGCATACCTACTATGTGCATGAGAAAAAGAAACAGAAGGCCTTTCGCGGCCTGCGAGCTATTTCACGACCCGTGATCGATTTGGACAGTGTATATTCAAAGAGTCATATCTCACTTATTTTACCTTAGAATTGAGCTTATGACCATTTGTTGGAAAGCTATTGAGATAATATTTAACAGGCAATTGGAATCTCATAAACATATTGTGTATGCTTAAAGTTATGTCTATTTGAAGTTTCTGCTTGTGTTTAAAACCTTTTCAAAAGGCGTACTTTGTTGTGTCGAAGCATGCTAAGACTTGTTTTGAGGTGAAATTTTGTTATATGGAGCTTTTTGAAGAATTGTTGCCAGTCTTATTTATTTTATGATGGTATTGTTGTTTGTAATTAAGTTGAGAGTATAATAATGTTGTACTTTTATAAATCAATATCTCTAAGTTATTAGACGTTAGAGTACTCGAGGGAGAATAATACTGTCTCTAGTACCGTTTCGCCAAGAGTTATGTACCGGGTGTATTATAAGTAATATTATAACTAACCTTGTACCCAAACTCAGACAACGAGAGTGTAGTAGTTGGAGTATTTGATTATATTGTGTATTTGGTGTATAATTATGTTTTGAAGAGTGTTTATTCTATTAGTTGGGCGGAATGTTTTTGTAGTATTATTATTACTATTGCTTTTTGAGAAGAATAAATATCGTTGAGATGAGACTTTCGGACTGCGATCCTATGTTTCTGCTGATTTTTGGATATAGGGCCTTAAGGGCATCCTTATTGTTTATGTTTGAGGAATACCGGATGAATAAATTGTTGTATTTATAGAGCTATTATTTTATTGAGATTAAGATATCCGGTGGGATAGATGTAGTCCCTGGTGAAGAACATACGAACCACCTAGGTTGCGATTTAAGAGTATTACCTGAGTTAATATTTGTCGTCTGAGAGGTTGGGAAGTATTGGCTGGGTACTATCTTGCATCGGGAGTTTGACCATTCTTAGACACGTGCAGTAGGGAACGTAAGCCCATAGACTGTCTGGAGATTTCGATCTTTAGGAAGTGGGTTGCAATCCACAACGTTCTACTCTTTCTAAAAACCTATTATATTAATTTGTTTAATTATTTTGGAGGGTTATGTTATGGATTTTCTATGTTTATCTTAAGTTCATTATTGTTGTTTTACTTATTGTTATTAGAAGCATGTTGTTGTGTAGTAACATTTATGTTGTTGTTGTGTAGTAACATATAGAGGTTTTCAATGTGGAGCATTCTTTTGGTGTTAGAGCATACATACAGATTTTGCAGTAAGCTTGCAATTAACAAAAGAAGTGACACTCCTCCATGGAGCGTGCGCTCCACAATGGACCGTGCGCTCCACAATGGACCGTGCACTCCACGATGGAGCGTAAGTTCCGTTCTATTAGTTTGTCAGTTTTTCGTGAAACGTGATTTGTTGCCTTGAGCGGTTATTATCTTTTTGACGATTATTTTAGGCGTTGTAAGGCTCATACTTGAGCATGGGTAATCCTCTCTTGAAATAAAAGAAGAAACAAAGTTCTACCAAGAACAAATTCGTGATGAATATTTGTGCGGATGAAGATTTGGCACAAATATTCATTATATATATATAATGAATATTTGTGCCAAATCTTCATCCGCACAAATATTCATCACGAATTTGTTCTTGGTAGAACTTTGTTTCTTCTTTTATTTCAAGAGAGGATTACCCATGCTCAAGTATAGGGTCAAAATACTTATTTTAGGAAGTGATTGCACGCCTAGAAATTTACAATCATGATGTTCATCTTTGTGACTCTTGTTCTACTCTTTTCGTCTAACAATATTAGGGATTAATTGATGTTATAATTAAAATTGGGCTTCAATACAACCTTAAATTAAGGATCTATATTGTCTTTAAAATAACAAAGCAAAAATCTATTATGACAAAGCCATTTAGGGGGGATTTTGGTTGGGGAATTTCAAGAAATGAAAAGGGAATGAAAATCCTTGTTTTCCTTTGTGGGTGTTTGATAAGTGATTTTTTCAAACCCTTTACCCTTTTTCAATTTAGGATTACCCCACTTCCTCTTAGGTTGATTCCCCACCATCCTCAAGGCTTGGGATTACCCCATATCCCTCTATTATGCAACCATCACCATCACCATCACCACCACCATTATTATTAGTATTATTATTATTATTATTATTATTATTATTATTATTATTAATTATTACTATTATTATTTATTATTATTAATTATTACTATTATTATTTATTATTATTATTAATTATTACTATTAATATTATTATCATTTATTATTAATATTATGAATTATTATTATTACTAATTAAATTATTTATTATTACTATAAATTATAAATTATTTATTATTTTTATTTTTAATAATAATTATTTATTTATTTATTATTATTGTAACGCCCTGTAATTTATATAATTCTAATAAAAGAACATTAAATGCCAGTACCAGGATCGAACCAAATATTACATCTTTATTTATTATAGGATATAAAGAGTTTACAAGACATTACTGTCGTATTCCTAATAATAGAAATACAAGGCGAAAACAACCTAAAACATGATACTAATATTTTTTTAAAACATAAGTTAACAACATATAGTATATTAATCCTAAGTTTTTTTTTCCTCACTCTTGCCCATTTCCAATACTGGTACCTGAAAACAAAACATTTTATAACAGTCAACCCAAAAGGGTCCAGTACATTCTCAATACCATGTAAAAACACCTTGCAGATAATTATATAAAATAATCAGTTATAATTGTATAACATTATCTGGTTTAGTTTCTCCGACAAATCTCGTGTGCACACCCCTTCAATGACGTACGTCACTCCGGATAATATTTTCTGGCCTTTAGCCTCTCCTGATACTTCCGTGTGCACACCCCTATAATGACGTACGTCCACGAACCTCCATTTTAACATCTTTCCTCCACCACGAACCTCCATTTTATTTTACCATAGTAACATCTTTGTATAACTTCATTATTACCACATATGATAATCTTTTTAGAATCACCTTTGTATATAAATCATGATGTGACAAATATCATTTGCATTATAACCACATTCTTTGCACATCACAATATACCTTTATTATTAAGTAAAACTATTTTTCTACTAAAAAGATTAATATAACAACACATTGTAGCAAAACAATATTAAAACGGGGTATTCAAGAATGTACCTTAATAAAGTGTAAAAAGTAACCAAATTCCTCGTATATTTTTCTCACAATATGTCTCTCACTATCTCTAATATTATTATTATTATTATTTTCTTAATCTACTTTTGTTGTTTGTTTTCTTGTTTTCTTTGAAGGATCACTGGCATCTTCACGCTTTATATAGGAACTTAGGTCGGTTAAGAAATGGTGAAGATAAACATTAACTAACAAAGTCAACCATCACCAAGCATGAAACTTGTATCATCAACTCACGTAAGTTATGGATTTGTATGCATGGTTGCTTTTATTACATAACCAAAATGCAAGAATTAATTAGCAGTGGCCAAGTGTCATGAATGATTTAATCTGAAATCCAGTAATATTGTGTCTTACATATTGTCTTAAAAATGGGTAGCGATTGTTAGTCCTTAGGTAAACTTATTAGTGACGATTCTAAAGACTAAATAACGTTAGCCATTAGCTTAACCATTTATAAGTTTGGGGCATTCTAGGTTTATGTGGTACTTACTAAAAATCTTACTAGATATATTTATAAGCTCATAAACTAGTAATTGATAATTTTATTAATCTTTGACCCTTAAAGTACTCTATAAACTATAATGTTAATATAAATGATATATGTATGCACATATAACTTTCCCTGAGCAAATGTACAAAGCCAAGGAAACACATAACTTCACCTAAAATAATCATATAAACGACAAAATAACGTATACTTTATTAGATATTAGGGACTAGTTTAACTTATAATAATACTTTAACCTTTGATCCCTTACTAATATTCTTTTTTTCTGGTTATTACATTATCCCCTCTTTAAAAGAAGTTTCGTCCTCGAAACTTAAAGTTAAATTACCTTAAAATAAGTGTGGGTACTTGTCTCGCATATCCTGTTCGACTTCCCATGTAGCTTCTGTTTCGATGTGATTAGACCATAACACTTTTACCAACAGAATTACTTTGTTGCGTAGTACTTTATCTTTATGATCTAAAATTTGAACAGGTTGCTCTTCATAAGTCAAATCTTCTCCAACTCGAACAGGGGGTATAGTTATGATATGGGATGGGTCTGGTATATATCGGCGTAAAAGTGAAACGTGGAATACATCATGAATTCGAGAAAATTCACTAGGGAGTGCTAATCGATAAGCTACGCTTCCAATTTTCTCGATAATCTGAAATGGCCCAATGTATCTAGGACGAAGTTTTCTTGCTTTGCCAAACCTCACTACTCCTCTGGTAGGAGAAACTTTTAGAAATACTGACTCACCTACTGAAAATTCTACATGTCTTCTTTTAAGGTCACCATAACTTTTCTGACGACTCTGTGCAGTCCTTATTTTCTCCTGAATGATTCGAACCTTGTCAGATGTTTCTTGTATCATTTCAGGTCCGATTATCTTTGATTCATCTATATCGCTCCAACATAAAGGGGTTCTACATTTTCGTCCATATAGAGCTTCATAAGGTGCCATATCAATGCTAGCATGGTAACTATTGTTATAGGAAAATTCTATTAATGGCAAATGCTTTTCCCATGAACCTTTGAATTCTAGATTACAAGCTCGTAACAGGTCTTCTAAAGTTTGAATTGTTCTCTCAGTCTGGCCATCTGTAGCTGGGTGAAAGGTTGTGCTAATGTTTAGTTGTGTACCCAATGCTTTTTGTAACTTTTGCCAAAACTAGACACATATCGAGAATCTCGATCAGACAATATAGCTAGGTACTCCATGAAGTCTAATGATCTCTTCAACATACTTTCTTGCTAATCGCTCTAGATCCCAAGTATTATGAATTGCTAAGAAATGAGCACTTTTTGTAAGCCTATCCACTATAACCCATATAGAATTCATCCCTTGAGGAGTTGTTGGTAACCCCATAACAAAATCCATGGCGATTGACTCCCATTTCCAAGTGGGTATATCCAAAGGCTGTAAAAGTCCTGAAGGGCGCTGATGTTCTATTTTTACTTGTTGACAAGTCAGAGATTTAGCAACGAACTCTGCAATTTCTTGTTTCATGTTACTCCACCAAAACATACCACAAAGATCTTTATACATCTTATTTCCACCTGGATGTACAGAGTAAAGGGTATTATGTGCTTCATTCATAATTTTCTTTTTCAAATCTGCCCTATTCAATACACACAATCGTCCTTGAAAACGAAGTGACCCATCATCTTGTATCACAAAACCAGTCTCTTTCCCAATCAACACTCTTTCATGAATCTTCTCTAATTGCGGATCTGTTTTCTGCAACTCCTTAATCTCTTCACTCAAGGTTGGTTTGATTTCTAAGGCTGCTAAATATCCTTCCAGTTCACCTACAATCAACTCAATTTCTAATTTTCGAAGTTCTCTTTGGGTAAGGGTTGAATTGTAAGTAAGTTAAGGGTAGTGTAGTTTTTCCGACTAAGAGCATCAGCTACCACATTGGCCTTTCCAGGGTGATATTGAATATCCAATTCATAATCCTTTATAAATTCTAACCATCTTCGTTGTCTCATGTTTATATCTTTCTGAGTGAAGATGTATTTAAGGCTTTTATGATCTGTGTAAATTTTACACTTAACCCCATATAGATAATGTCTCCAAATTTTCAATGCAAAAATAATGGCAGCAAGTTCAAGGTCATGGGTAGGATAATTCTGCTCGTGAGGTTTTAACTGACGAGATGCATAAGCTATCACTTTCCCATGTTGCATCAACACACATCCCAACCCTTGTCTAGAGGCATCACTATATATTTCTAAACCTTCAGTACCACTAGGAAGAGTAAGAATTGGAGCTGTGGTAAGACGAAATTTCAGTTCTTGGAATGCTACTTCACACTTGTCATTGCACTCAAATGTAGTTTTTCTTATTAGGTTTGTGATAGGTTGAGCAATTCGGGAAAAGTTTTCCACAAATCGACGGTAGTATCCTGCTAACCCTAGGAAACTTCGCACTTCTGACACATTAGTGGGTCGAGGCCAATTAGTGATTGCTTCTACTTTCTGGGAATCTACTTGCACACCTTCTCTAGACACAACAATACAACATGTCCTAGAAATGCTATTTTATCTAACCAAAATTCACACTTTTTAAACTTTGCAAATAATTGGTTCTTTCTTAGAGTTTCTAGAACTGTTTCCAAGTGTTCCTCGTGCTTCCTCTTATCTTTGGAATATACTAAGATATCATCAATAAACACAATAACAAAATGATCTAGATAAGGTCTGAAAATTCTATTCATAAGATCCATAAATACAGCTGGGGCATTGGTAAGACCAAAAGGCATAACAAGAAACTCATAATGCCCGTACCTCGTTCGAAAAGCAGTTTTTGGAATATCTAAAGGTCTGATTCTTAATTGATGATATCCAGATCGTAAGTCTATCTTTGAGAATACTGACGCACCTTGTAATTGGTCAAAAAGGTCATCAATACGAGGCAAAGGATATTTGTTTATAATGGTTATCTTGTTAAGTTCTCTATAGTCTATACATAACCTTAGGGTTCCATCTTTTTTCTTTACAAATAAAACAGGTGCTCCCCACGGTGACGTACTTGGTCTAATATATCCTTTTTCCAATAACTCATCAAGTTGTATCTTCAGTTCCTTTAATTCTGCAGGTGCCATCCTATATGGTGCTTTTGAGATAGGTGCTACCCCGGTACTAACTCAATAGTGAAATCAATTTCTCTTTGCGGATGCATATTTACAATTTCTTCAGGAAAGACATCTTGGAATTTTCTAACAACAGGGATGTCGGAAACTTCAAGTTCAGATTTTTCAGTACTAATAACATCACAAAGGTATCCTTCACAACCTTGTCTCAACATCTTTTGTGCTTGAAGAAAAGAGATGATTCTAGATTCTAGTTTTGTCTTATTATTCTGAAATGTAACTATCTTTTCTTCAGAATTTACTAAGGTTACAGATTGTTTTTGACAGTCTACTATGGCACGGTGTTTATTCATCCAATCCATCCTAAAATAACATCAAATCCCTTAAGGTCAAATTGAATTAGGTCAGCATGAAATATATTTCCCTTTATGCTCAAAGGACAATTTTTATATATTGTTTGACATGGGATGATATTTCCTGTAGGGAGGCTAATGCAAAATTCTAAATTTGGCTCACTAGGATCCAACTGTAGGTTTTTAGACATGGTAATGGATATAAATGAATGGGATGCCCCGGTATCAAATAAAACATGTATCGGGAAAGAGTGTATAGAAATGTTACCCGTAACTACTTTACTTGAGTTTTTGACCTCTTGTGGATTTATCATAAACACACGACCATAAACTGGATTTTGACGTTGGATAGCTCCACCTTGATATCTAGAGGTAGGTTTTGAGGTGTAGGGATTAGGTGTAGTTACTTCTGCAGTTGGCATTCTACCTCTCTCTAACGGGCAATTCTTTCTTATGTGACTTGTACTCCCACAAGTATAGCAACGATTATTTGCAAACCTACACTTTTCAGTTGAATGGTTGAAATAACCACATTTGGCACAAGGGGGTTTTGGATAGTGGATTGGAGGTACAAAGGGTTTTGCATTCCCGATATTAGGCCTAATTGAAAAATTCTATTTGTAGTACGTGTTCCTTCCCACTTCCTTTTATACACTACATCTTCTGCCTCTCTTCTCTAATTATTCTCTCAGCATTTGATGCCTTATCATACATCTCTTGGTAGCTATGACAATTATGGGTGGAAAGTCGGTCATGAAGTTCCCAATTAAGACCTCTCTCAAATTTATTCATTCTTAACTCTTCAGTTGCTACCAGGTGTGGTGCAAATCGGCACAATTCCATAAACTTTGTTGCATAATCCATAACAGACCTATTGCCTTGCTCTAATTGATTAAATTCTTCCTCTTTTTGTCTTTTTAGGGCTGATGGGTAAAATTTTGCTCTCATAAGATCCTTCAACTGAGTCCATTCGAAATCTTCATTATTTCTCCTTTCCTTCACAGTTTCCCACCATAGATCTGCCTGCCCAACTAGATAATAAACAGCAAATCCTACTTTCCATTTTTCAGGACAATTTATAGCATCAAACAATTTATCCATACTTCTTACCCAATCCTCAAATTCTACAGGGTTAGGTTTTCCATCGTAGGTTTTAGGATTATAACTGGCCATTTTTTCTAAAATATCTTACACTTTCTTCTTCTTCATGGTTTATGTTATTTTTAATCATTTCAAACAAAAGTGATATGACTTCCCTAACATTTCCCTCTTCGTTATCATGGTCTGGAACTGGTTGGTTTTCTTGTGTAGAGTGGTTAATTGCAAATTCCATTATCCTAAATACATAAAAGATTGAAGTTAAAATCGTATTGTAGTTAGGTTAGTATAGCATTTGTGAAATAAATAGGAGTATAATAAACAAACAAACACACCTATATATATGTATATGTATATATATATACATGAAATTATACATAGCATGTTAGTACATTAACCAAACCTATTTCTATTCAACCATCCGATAGGGTGAAAACAACAAAATATGCACCCTACATCATCTTAAGCCGAGTGTTAACATATTATAAAGACAAAAATGGTTAACACCTAATATATAAAAGAGTCTCTTTCAGCTTGATATCTTCCTTACTCGTCGCCATCCTTTCCTGGTGTATCCTGGTCCTTATTGAGATCAATACTTCCACATGATTCTGATTCATCATCTGAGACAAATACCATGTGGTCCCTCTCATAAGCTAGCAGTTCTCCTGATAATTCTTCAAAAGTCGGGGTCCATCTTGGTCTTCCTAATCCAAACCTTAAGTATTTTTCCCAATTTGGAAACCCATTAACTATCAGGTCACTATACCTATTCTTAAAGGAATCCCATGGAGCATTCATTGGAAGAGTTTCAACTAGAGCAAAAGAAAAGTAAGGTGCAGTCATTCCATATTCAGGGAAGTGAGTATTAAATGCATCTATAGCTCTTGCTAAACGGTTTATGTGATCGATGACACTATAGTCAGGATCCATCGTTAGTGCCTTTGGAACAATTGGTCCTGCCATTCTGAGATAATAAAACACATTATAAATATCATGAGATCACTTCAATAAGCAATAAACTATAAATACCCGAACCCTTTCTCTCAAATAGGTTACTAATGTAATTATTAATATTTTATTCTATTTACTTTTATTTGTAATATTATATTATTTTAGAAGTAGCTCGGATACCAAACTGTAACGCCCTGTAATTTATATAATTCTAATAAAAGAACATTAAATGCCAGTACCAGGATCGAACCAAATATTACATCTTTATTTATTATAGGATATAAAGAGTTTACAGGACATTACTGCCGTATTCCTAATAATAGAAATACAAGGCGAAAACAACCTAAAACATGATACTAATATTTTTTTAAAACATAAGTTAACAACATATAGTATATTAATCCTAAGTTTTTTTTTTTCCTCACTCTTGCCCATTTCCAATACTGGTACCTGAAAACAAAACATTTTATAACAGTTAACCCAAAAGGGTCCAGTACATTCTCAATACCATGTAAAAACACCTTGCAGATAATTATATAAAATAATCAGTTATAATTGTATAACATTATCTGGTTTAGTTTCTCCGACAAATCTCGTGTGCACACCCCTTCAATGACGTACGTCACTCCGGATAATATTTTTGGCCTTTAGCCTCTCCTGATACTTCCGTGTGCACACCCCTACAATGACGTACGTCACTCCGTATATAATTCATTTCTCCAACACAAACCACGAACCTCCATTTTGACATCTTTCCTCCACCACGAACCTCCATTTTATTTTACCATAGTAACATCTTTATATAACTTCATTATTACCACATATGATAATCTTTTTAGAATCACCTTTGTATATAAATCATGATGTGACAAATATCATTTGCATTATAACCACATTATTTGCACATCACAATATACCTTTATTATTAAGTAAAACTATTTTTCTACTAAAAAGATTAATATAACAACACATTGTAGCAAAACAATATTAAAAAGGGGTATTCAAGAATGTATCTTAATAAAGTGTAAAAAGTAACCAAATTCCTCGTATATTTTTCTCACAATATGTCTCTCACTATCTCTAATATTATTATTATTATTATTATTTTCTTAATCTACTTTTGTTGTTTGTTTTCTTGTTTTCTTTGAAGGATCACTGGCATCTTCACGCTTTATATAGGAACTTAGGTCGGTTAAGAAATGGTGAAGATAAACATTAACTAACAAAGTCAACCATCACCAAGCATGAAACTTGTATCATCAACTCACGTAAGTTATGGATTTGTATGCATGGTTGCTTTTATCACATAACCAAAATGCGAGAATTAATTAGCAGTGGCCAAGTGTCATGAATGATTTAATCTGAAATCCAGTAATATTGTGTCTTACATATTGTCTTAAAAATGGGTAGCGATTGTTAGTCCTTAGGTAAACTTATTAGTGACGATTCTAAAGACTAAATAACGTTAGCCATTAGCTTAACCATTTATAAGTTTGGGGCATTCTAGGTTTATGTGGTACTTACTAAAAATCTTACTAGATATATTTATAAGCTCATAAACTAGTAATTGATAATTTTATTAATCTTTGACCCTTAAAGTACTTTATAAACTATAATGTTAATATAAATGATATATGTATGCACATATAACTTTCCCTGAGCAAATGTACAAAGCCAAGGAAACACATAACTTCACCTAAAATAATCATATAAACGACAAAATAACGTATATAAGATATTAGGGACTAGTTTAACTTATAATAATACTTTAACCTTTGATCCCTTACTAATATTCTTTTTTTCTGGTTATTACAATTATTATTATTTATATTCATTACTTAGATTATTTTAATCATACTAATATTAAAGATAGCTGCCTTTGTCGTTTGTCACCCTCATTCCCTTCGCATTGCTCTGTTAATGCCGCTGCTGCCGTTGCTCCGCTAATGTTGCTGCTGCCGCTGCTATTGTCGTTTCTCCACTGTTTTGTTCTGCCATTTTTCATGTAGTTTTTTGTTTCTTTTTTTTGGTCTTTTTGGTTTTTTTTTTTAATTTCTCTTGTGTTCATTAGTTTACTCATTGTTAGTTTCAATATTATCTAGTTTGATTTACATATTTTCATTTGATTTTTACTGAATTTCGTTTGATTATTGTTGTAAGTATATATGCTTAGCTTCTAATATTTGTTTGATTTATTGCTTTTGAAGTAATTATGCTAGAATATTTGATGTAATTATACTTAAATCCAAATTCTGATTTTTGTTTGATTATCTTCTATCATTACTCAGATTAGGGGCTTCCATTTTGTTTATTTGCTTTAATACTCTAAATATGCTTTGCTAATCTGATTGTATGCATTTTGTTTGATTGCTATTTGTTTATTTTTCAGTAATTATTCAAATGGAGCAACAATGGAACATCAAGTGAAGATTGAAGAAATGTTGAATAGTTAGAATTCTTAGAATGTTACCAAATTTTGTTGTTTATGTTTAATGTTGAAATTGTTTAACTTTAGATTTGTTGTATTCAAACATGAATGCTTGGTTGTGATTTTGTGAATAATGGAAGATGTGAGGAGTAACGTGGTTTTATTATTGAAAACTTAATTTATTGTCTGATTTTTCATTAAAAAAAGGATTCGTTTAGGATCTATTTAGGACCCGGATATGGATTTGGATCCTAACTATAATTACCCAACGGATCCAGGTAGGATATGGATCCTACCCAAAAAAAGGGATCCGGATATGGATCCTGGAGGACCCTACCTGGATCCGACCCATTGCCATCTCTAGTTGGGATAGAATATATCGTTCCAAATGTTTTGGGAGACTAGGCTTTCGTAAAGCAGAACCTAACAATATTTCTCTACAGATGAAATTGTTATGGAAAATTATTAAAAGTGATAATAATATTTGGGTTCATCTTGTCAAAAAGAAATACTTCAAGTATAAAGAGTTTTTGAACCATAAGGTCTCGGAGTCTGCCTCTTGGCAATGGAAAAACCTGTTGAGCTTTAGAGACTTGTTTAAAAAAGGTTTGAGATGGCAAATTGGTGATGGTACTAAAATTAGCTTTTGGCACGACAACTAGATCATCCCTTATTCGTTAAAAAGCGTGATTCATTAAAGTACTTACCCTCCAAATTTAAGAGTTAGTGATTGTATCCTCCCTAACTCTGCTTGGGATTGTCAGTTAGCTAACTCGCTTGTCCCCTCCCGCATAGCTAATGCTATTTGCTCTACTTTCATTCCGTCCTGTGTCCAACCTGGCACCATCTATTGGGGCCTTACTGCTGATGGCCAATATTCTGTCAAGTCTGGTGCCCTTTTGGCTCAGCAGCTTCTCCCCTCCCCTCCAGAAATGGTGAGCTATATATGGATATGGAATATGTTAATCCCCCCTAAAATCAAAAATTTTCTTTGGAATGCCTGCAATGATGGTCTCCCTACCAAGGATAGATTGGATAAAAGCCATGTTTTCTTCCCTCGGCAATGTGTTTTCTGTAATGCTCAATATGAAACTCCCTCTCATATGTTTTTCTCTTATCCTTTTACTATGGATATTTGTTTTCATCTAAATGCAAGCCATGATTGGCATCTTCTCCCCCTCTTTCTACTGTTATTGATCATAGTCCCTTTTGGGATAGTCTTTGCCAGATCCACTATATTTCGTCCTCAAAAGATATTGTCTCATTTGCGTTCATATGGTGGTTTGTCTGGTTCTTTCGTAACAAACTGATCATTCTCAATGATGAGCAGATTTCCTCTAGAAAAGCTAGTGGGTGTATCTACAAATTTGATAAAGATTGGTATGAGTTGGCTATTAATTTGGAAAACTTTAGTGTGACAACCCCTCCAGGTAAAGTGGCCCCTGCTCGTATTAGACAAGGCAATGATATCATTTGATCTTCCCCTCCTTTTAGTTGCCATAAAGTCAACTTTGATGGTTCTAAACTAGATAATGGTAATTCTGCATGCGGGTTTGTTATTCGTGATCCAGATGGTAATGTCCTTCTTGCAGGTGCCAAAGCGCTTGGGAATAATACGTCTATTTTGCAAGCAGAAGTGTTGGGGCTCTTGGAGGGCCTTAGAGGAGTTGTCTCTTTGGACATCCAGAATATTGTCATCGAGGGTGACAATTTAGCAGTTATTAATGCCTTTGAGGCGATCTGATAGATTTCTTGGGAAATTGAAATAATATTGTTGATGCAGGTGATTTGGCTAGGAACTTCGAGAGTTTCTCTGCGGACCACTGCTTCCGAGAGGCTAATCGTGCGGCGGATTTTATGGCTCGTAGGGGTCATTCCTTCAGCAATCTTACTTATCGGTTCCCCCCCTTTCTCTATTGATTTTTCTCTTCTCATCCGAAAGGATGTTTTAGGTTGGCCCCTGATTGAGGGTTGATTCTAAGTTTGTTCTTCCCTTTTCAAAAAAATAAAAATAAAAAAAATTACATAACAGCATATATTGTAAAAATCTTAGTGTATTAAAACGAAACATTGCAACAAATCTCATTAAATTCCATAAGTCCTGTTTGATTTATATATTACTAAAAGTTTATGTCTAGAGTTTTCAAGATTTGACAGCCACAATACAAACGTATATAAGATCATTAAAATGAAATAGGAATAATTGTCAATAATAAGTTATCCTTTATCTTGTCCGCTAAATAAAGTCATTTTTTTATTATTATCTGAATAACTCTACCTTTAGTACTTGTCAATTTTAAACAAGTTAAATTAAAAATAATTTGACTTTTTTCTTTTTTTTTGTAATTTTTAATTTCTTTTCGTTTTCTCTCTTATTCCTCTGAATAGTTACTTATATCATATTAAGCGGTTAAATAAGTTAATAACATGCAAGAACTTGTTAAAAATATATTGGTATTAAAAGTTAACTTATTTAAGGATAATCAAAAGATTGACTTGTTTTTATCAGATGGTTTGAAGCTTGACTTATTCTTGACAATATTTCCAATGAAATAAAGCTAATGCGATTTTAGCAATGTACTCCCTCCGTCCCAAATTAGTTGCTACATTTTGACCGTAGGCACTATTCACGTCATAACTTTGACTATCTTTTACTCCATATAGATAAGAAAAAACATAGTCATGTTGGATCTTGTTTAATTCGTCCCAATTAGTATTTTTCAAATATAATTTTTATAATTTTTTCATATATGTAACTCAAGATATTGGTGTTTGAAGTTGCATCTTGTAAACTGTAAAAAAGCAAATGTAGCAACTAATTTGGGACGGAGGGAGTACGATGTACCTATGCATATAATGCACGCGCCCTCAATGCAAGCATGGGCGCTCGGGCATTAATTTTAGCTGACAAAAACCAAATATCATACGAAAATGACTTTGAAATAGCATCTCCACTACCGTCCCTAACTAGCAAAATTAGGTGATAAGAAAAGGAAGGCCAATCAGTGCGATTGCATGTTTTCCATGCCCTTGGAAGTCGGAGAAAATCTCAAATATGCAAAAGTAGAAACTCTTTGGTGTGGCAGCCCACTTCAGCCCCTGAATGGCCCTCCACTTACCAGATGTCTGCCATAATTTTTGAGTTATCGCTTTTTGTTTCAGTACTAAGTCACAAGCAAGTAGCACCAATTAGTTTTGTATTTGGCATATGTTCTGGACAGATGCTTCAACCTGGAGATTCTAATTATGTGATAAGTAATATAGATTTGTTAAATGTGTTACCAATCAGAAAATTAAAATAGAGATATTCTAGCAAAAATGACTTTTTTATATTGAAGAAAAAAAGAAAAGAAAAAAAAAACAATTTTCCATCCTGTTAAAAAAGCGAGTCTTTGCACCATACCTCAGCAATCTATGAAGATTTGACAATCGAAACAGACATAGTTGAAGTTGAACACTTGAACTTAACACATTGTAAGGAAATTTTGTTTGGAAATCCAAACTTCCCGTTTGGTATGTAGTAGTAACAAATGACTGTGCTAATAAATAATGAATATGCATGTACTTTGCTGAGAAAGGTTGGAGTTTATGGTGAGCATAACTAATGGTTGTCCTATAATTTGTGGTCATTAATTATTTTATTACTTTCTCACTCTTTCACCTACCCCACCATTTTTTCTCTCTCCTCCATTTCCTTCTTTGCTCCTCTTTTTCTTGGTCCATCATGAAGAGCTGTGCATCATTTTTTTGGCCAAATTTTTTCTCTCTCCTAATAAACTAATATTACTTTTATACTCTCTCTCCTCATAACCCACAAGGAGGGCAACCATTGGGAGCACTCTAAACTCAAACTTTTGCTTCAAAAAAATATAAAGTCTATTTTATCCTAGGTGGTCTAGGCCCCACCAAAACAAAAATAATTTCTTGTTTGTTTTAACGTCCGGCAGATTTATCATTAAATAAATGATATTTCTGCGCTAGGAATTCATAGAATCTAACTTACTTCGGTGGTAAAAACTCTACCAACTTATTGCATGCAGACCTTTTATGTCACTGGTTCGACTCCCAAGATACCAATTTCAACTTTTATTTTTCTCTTTTTTTTATCCTTTTTCTTTTTCGTCTTTTACCATTTTTCCTTTTCTCCTTTGGATCTTTTTAGCTCTAACTTTAACCAATCTTTTTTTTTTTTTTTTTACTTTGTACCTATTATCATATTAAGTATGACCAAGATTTTTAAAACAAAAAATAATAATTTTACTATGTAAAATCTTGTAATGTGATTATTTGTCTATTTGCTTGGTTTAATTAGGACCCCCCAAATTCAAAATTCTAGATCCGTCCCTGAAAGTAATGTTTATAACCATTACTCTTCCTCTACCCTTTGAGTTGAGTAGCAATGAGGTTTTTAATGGGTATGTGGTGATTGGTGTTACCACACGCGTCGCCTGGACCGAGCCTTGGGGAATAGGGAATAAACTTAACTATCTTTTTGGGTCAATTATTTGTCAGCATTTAATGACCGTTTTTATCAGCCTTAAGTTACCATTTTCCCCCTAATCTCTCTCTTACTATTTCGATTTTTTCCTAGTTTTTCTCCTGAACTGCTACCATTATTCTTCCCACTTATTGACCATTTTCCAACGATTTCAACTATGTTATGATCTAGTTTGGTTTTCCTCTCCCTATAAATACTAGTGTTTTGGTATTCAGTGGAAACACAGAAATAGACAATCACGTCTTTTTTTCTCTTTTTTTCTCCTCTATTATTCTGGGCAATATTCAATATCGTTCTCAATTTTCTTTTCTGTCAACAGCGGAAACGCAGAAACCGTGTATCCCTAGAGGTTGATTGATGTGAGTTTGTGTGTTGTTATGGGGCAAATTCAACTTTAGGGCAGTGATCTTCTCACACCACGGTTCTTAGATAAGTCTATTTTAATTGTTATCAGTTTATGTTCCTACGTTATAAAGTTGAATTTTGTTGTGTATCTTTTTTATGGAACTATGGTTGGTGACATTCCTTATGATAATGTGCATATTTTTAATGTTGTCTCTTTTACCAATCCCTTTGTTCCTGATATGTCTAAGTTAGAACCGTTTGATGGGAAAAATTATAAGACGTGGTCTGAAAAGATGGTATTTTTCTTGGGTTAAATTGGGGTAGATTATTGTTTTTCTGTTGTTGCTGCTCCTGAGAATTTTGTTGGGGATTTTGTTAAAGACAATAAGACTTGTCGTGGGATGTTATTGCATTATATGACTTCTGCCCTTTATATGATTTATAGTAAGTCGAAAAATGCTAAGGATATTTGGAATGCTTTGAATGCTAAGTATGGTTGTGATGATTTTGGGACTAAGGAATATGCTTGTAGTTGTCGGTTAAAGTTACTATGTCTGGTGATAAACATGTGCTAGATCAATTTCATGAGTACGAACATTTATTTGCCGATAGTGTGGCAAAGGGTATGGCCATTCCTGATCTTTTCCAAGCCAACTGTTTACTTTTGTCCTTAAGGATGCATCTGGTTTTGATCCTATTAGAGAGTCAAGGGATGTTGAATTTTTTGAGCATGTTTTTCCTATGAAAGTTAGTATACAATCATGCTTGTCTGTTGCATCTTCTTCTATTTTGCATCATGATATTGCATCATGACATAGGATCATCTAGTTAGACCTTAGAACCTAGAAGGAGTAAGAGAGCTAGAATTAAGTCTAGTTTCGGACCTGATTTCATTACTATCTTTTTAGCTGAGAAAGAGTGCTTAGATGAGCAAGATGTCAATGCGTTTGTATTGGAAGAGAACCCAAGAGCCTATGCTGAGGCCATGAGATCTATAGACTCATGTTTTTGGTTAGAGGCTATTAAACAGTGAAATAGAGTCTATTATGAGTAATAATTCTTAGATTTTGTCAGACCTTCCTAGAGATTGTAAGGCTCTAAGTAGGTGGATCTTTACAAAGAAATGCAAGCATGATGGGTCCTTAGACAAGTATAAGGCTACACTTGTAGTTGGAGGGCATCGTCGAAAGAAAGGTGTATACTTCTTGGATACTTATTCTCCGTTGACCAAGGTAGCCACCATTAGAGCATTAATTGCATTTGCATCTATTTATGATTTAATTGTGCATCAAATGGATGTGAAAACTGTATTTTTGAATGGTGAGTTAAATGAGGAGATCTATATGAAGCAACCTAAAGGATGTGAGGTTCGTGGTCAAGAGGACAAGGTATGCAAGCTTATTAGATCTTTTTATGGTTTATAACAAGCACCAAAACAATGGTATGATAAATTTCATCAAACTATTACTTCAAATGGTTTTTTGGTAAATGATTTTGATGCTTGTGTTCTTTCCAAATTTTATGAGCTTGGTTGTGTTATTTCCCTAGGAACACTACAAGAGGGGGGGTGAATTGTAGGTGTAGAAATACACGTAACTTTTTGCGGAAATTAAAACATAAACGAATAAACAAGCTAAAGGAACACAAGGGATTTTTACGAGGAAAAACTTCTTGGGCCCAACAAGAAGAAACAACCTCGACCACTAGGGATTTTAAACTCAACACTTTCACTAATTAGGCCAAACAACTTTGTTACAACCTAATTCTAACTCGAGCCACACCTTGAGTTCCTAAACTCAAGTTCCTGAGCCACTGTTCCCTTAACAGCAGTTCCTCTCAACTTCACTCGAAGTTTTCTCACACATACAAGCTTCACTCAAAGCCTTCTCTTACAGAACTTCACTCAAAGTTCCCTTACCCCAAAAACCAAAATACAATTGATCGAAATAAGCTTAGTGGAATTAGAGTAAGAAGGCAAAGAACAAATGGCTATTATGAGAGAATGAAGGCACTGACACTTAATAAGTTAAACTCACTTAATTACTTAGTCAGACACAATTTGGAACTTATCTAGACTTCTATATTTATAGTGTTAATCATGAAGAATGTGGGATTAAAGCTAGAGTACATGTTTAGTCCATTAACCCATGATGTTCCTTCCCCTAAGGAACACGTTTTCACATCATGTCCCATGATCCCATGAACTAAATGAACGTGGATATTTTTCAGCCATTACTCCTAAGTAATAGGAGTTCCTTGAGCTTTATCCGAAAATCAGTTTTTATAAAACTCTTTTTATCTTTAAAACTGAATTTTTAATCTTTAAGAAAATAATATCTTTTAAATAAAAGCTTTTTCTAACAACCGGATATTTATTTTCTTATTTTCCGAAAAATAAAATCTTTTTCTTAAACAGATTTTCTTTTTAAAACTGATTTTATCATTTGAAATTAGATATAACTAATTTCCTATAATTTAGGCATGACTTACTCAAATATCTTTTTAACCGTTACAATATTTGCACGCCTAAGTCTAGTTCCTTTTATTAACTAAGTTCCTTTAACATATTCGCTTAGTGCCACTTAGTTTGTTCCTTACAAAGGAACAAACTCTCATTCTCAAATAGACTGCCACAGTTCCTTACCATTCTTTCTTTGTTCCTTTACATTGGAACTAGAAAATAAAACGCCTAGCTTCTATTCTTCTTGATCCAATGCTTGCTCCAGTATCAACATAGAAACTTCTTTACTTAGCCTTTGAAATCCTCTCTTGACTTCTTCATTGACTTCGTATTCTCCCAGTTCCTTGTATTGATACCTTAAACACCATACACTTAAATAACTCATTAGTTCACTACTTAGTTTGTTCCTTTGTTTCTTTGTCATTATCAAAACTAGGGTTCAACAGGTTGTGTTATCATATGTATATACGTGGATGATATGCCAATCCTTGGGACCAATATAGACATAGTAAATGCAACTAAGAGTTTTCTAAATTCTTGTTTTGAGATGAAGGATTTCAGAAAAGCTGATGTTATTCTTGGAATAAAGATTACTAGAACATCATATGGGATATCTTTAAATCAATCTCAGTATATTGAGAAAATATTAAAGAAGTTTGATAAATTTGATTGTATTCTCGTGAAAACCCCATATGATTCTAGCATTCATTTGAAAAAGAATAAGGGTGATAGTATATCACAAGAACAATAAACAAAAATAATTGGTAGTGTAATGTTCTTGATGAATTAAACTAGAACTAATATAGCTTATGATGTTAGTAGATTCAGCAGGTATACTCACAATCCTAATCGGGAGCATTGAGTTGCCTTGATTAGATTGTTGAAATATCTAAAAGGCATTATTAATTAGGGCCTGCATTATCAAAGGACACCTTGTGTCCTTGAAGGAATTTGTGATCCTAATTGGGTATCGGATAATGATGAGATTCAATCTACTGGCGGTTATATTTTTTTCTCTTGTTGGAGGAGTTATATCATGGAATCATCAAAGCAAACATGTATTGTCAAATCTCACTAGTAGAATAAATGCTTATTGTTGCGGTCACTAAGCGGCCTATTGCAGCGGTTTTGGCCGCGCAACAATTAAGGGGGCAGCAATAGGTAATTAATATATTGCTGCGGTTTTAAACCGCATCAATATTTGAACATATTACTGCGGTTTCTAGGTAAAACCGCAGCAATATAAATATTTTATATCAGGTTTATAATACACCTATAGCTGCGGTTCCTAGTCAAAACCGCAGCAATAGGTACCGGTACAGGTTAAAAAAATTTTTTTTTTTTGCATTTTGCCATTAAATTTGAAAGACAAAAAAGCTAAAAGAAAATAAAACATTACTGATTGAAATTAATGACAAAAAATTATTATACAAAATTCAAAAATATAAAAAAATACAAAAAGACAGATTGAAATATATGATTATAATATATTTAAGGCAGATTATAAAAAAGTTAAAATTATAGTACCAAAAAAAACAGATCTGAAAAGAAATTCTAACAATTCTCATAAAAAAAACACCTAACATAAAAATAGAAATGTAACTCCAAAAAAACTATAAGAAAAAATATATACAACAACTATAATATAGTAATATCATAGAACACTAGATCTGAAAGTAATCGTACACAAATAATTACAAAAATATTATAATAACAAAAATTACAAAAATATTATAATAACAAAAATTACAAAATAACATCTCTTCAAAAAAAAAAATAACAGAAATTCCAAAACAACAACTCGACCGCGAGTAGAACGAAATGAAACGGCGGTTTCCAGAACGAACTGGAACGACGGCCGACCGCCGCACGAACGACGAAGGACTGGACCGCTGCACGAACGACGAAGGACGGAACGACGGAGAACTGGGATGACTAACGAACTGGAATGACGACGGATGTGGTTTCGCCGGAACGACGACGGGAGGCGTAAAACTGATGTGGGTGGGTGGTTAACGCTGAGAGGAGAAAGAGAGATGCGTGAGAGGAGATGAGAGGAGAGATGCGGGAGAGGAGAGGGGAGAGAGAGAGATGCGTGAGACTGACAAGAGAGAGAGAGAGGCGTGAGAGGAGAGTGAGAGATGTGAGGAAGCGGTTTCTTTAGGGTTTAGTGAGAGAGGTGCCATCTTAAATACTATTAAATATTATTGGGCTTTTATATTGCTGCGGTTTATTATAGAAATCGCAGCAATACATTAAAATATTAATATTTTAATGTATTGCTGCGGTTTCTTTTAAAAACCGCAACAATATAGTTGGTCAAAGTAGTCAATTAAATTTGAAAAATTGTCCTGTTAATATCTATTGTTGCGGTTTTGGTTGGGAACCGCAACAATAAGTTTATTTTCAATTTATTATTTTCTTTTAACGTGGTGTATTGCTGCGTATAGGTAAAACTGCAGCAATATAGTCGCAGCAATAAGCAATCATTCTACTAGTGTCTATAATGGAATCTGAGTTTATTGGTTTAGAATTGGCAGCTCAAGAAGCATAATGGATAAGGAGTTTGCTTGTTGATATTCCATTGTGGGGGAAGCTAGCTTCATCAGTTTCTATGCGGTGTGACTCGCGAGCAGCAATTGGGATAGCAAATAATCAAGCCTATAATGCAAAGAGAAGGCATATTTGCTTAAGGCATGTCATAGTTAGAAATTTAATTAGAAATAATGTATTGTCACTCGATTATGTAAAGTCAGAGAGGAAAATTGTTGATCCTCTCACCAAAGGCCTTTGTAGAAAAATGGTGTTGGAGTCAGCACAAGGAATGGGTTTAAAGCTTATTGTGGAGTGAATTGTGATGAATACCCTTCTTAGGAATTCCTAAGTTCAAAGGGTCAAACGAAATCACAAAAGAACTCAAGTTATATATTGTATTATACTACCATTCATATTAATAAAAGTGATGTAGTATTTTGTTTTGACCTACTGGTATATGTGTAAGGTTGAGCATAGAGCTCTTAATAAGTTCGTAGCCTTATTTGCGGTGGTTTGTGGTAGTACAAACTTGATGAACTTACCTATGTGAATGTGGGGGGTTACGCCCAATCCCCCAATGAGTGTCAGAAGGCTTAGGCTCTCTAGAGCATTCATGAGAATACATGCTAATGGTGGGTCACTGATATTACAATTGCGAGAACGTTTCTTGATTTGAAAAAGATTGAATGTGCAACTATGCTTTGCTAACTTCATGAAAGGTTCAAAGATAAATCTACCTGTTACGATAGTAAGACATAATTGTATGCACTGAGTGTCCAATAAGACCTTCATACTTCAAAACCTAGTATATATTGCCCAGATCATCTTTTTCCAGCCCTGTTTCTTTCTATTTTCTTCTTTTGAATCATGTGAGGGGTCGTTGGAGTTTAAAAACTAAAAACTTTGCTTCAAAAGAATATATAGAGTCTATTTTATCTTTTGTCCTACATTGAAAGAATAGAAGGAAAGTGTAAGTTTTATAACCATTATTACTCTTCCTCTACTTTTTAAGTTGAGTAGCAATGAGGCTTTTAGTGGGTATGTGGTGATAGGTGTTACCACATGCGCGCCCCCCTCCCCCGGTCCGGGCCTTGGTCCTTGGGGAATAGGGAATAAACGTAACTTTACTATCTTTTTAGGTCAATTATTTGTCAGCATTTAATGACCGTTTTTATCAACCTTAGGTTACCGTTTTCCCCCTAACCTCTCTCTTAATATTTCAGTTTTTCCCTAATTTCTCTCCTGAACTGTTGCCATTATTCTTCCTATTTATTGACCTTTTTTCCCACGATTTTAGCTATATTATGATCTCTTTTGATTTTCCTCTCCCTATAAATACTAGTGTATTGGTATTCATTGGAAACACATAAACAGATAATCACATCTTCTTTTCTCTTTCTTTCTCCTCTATTATTATGGGCAATATTCAAGATCGTTCTAAATCTGCTTTTCTGTCAACACCGAAAATGCAAAACCGTGTATCTATGGAGGTTCATTGTTGCGAGTCTGTGTGTTATTACGGGGAAAATTCAACTTTAGGGTAATGATTGGGTCCCTTATCGAAGTTTCTTTGGGAGTTTTGGTGGCTCTGGTTCCCATGGTTTTTCTTTTCAAACCATTGAACCTCGAGGTTTGGATTCTCCTTCCGTTTCTTAGCTTGTTCACCTCCTTCCTCTCGTTTTCTTATGGCATATAAATAAGCAGCTTTGCCAAACACATGGTCTAACGAGGTGAAGGTATCTCCCCCCAGTCACCCTTGCAGGTCAAGGGTAAGCCCTAATCCAAAACGTGAGGCCTTAGCTTCCTCGGTAGGGGTTATTGACATCAAGTACTGCCAAAATGAGTGAAGAATTCGTGAGAAAATAGGTTGTGACCCCTCTACCTCATCACCTTCAGTTCGAGGAACCTACCACGTGAGCCACAAACGCTACCTAAAGCTGTGAAAAGAGCAAGGTATCAAACGTTTGAGGATGAGTTCATACCCGAGGACTACCACGTAGCGTCAAACCTTAGGATTGTTACCTACATTTTCGATGATGAAGGGAATAATAGGACTTTTTATCGCAATGATTGAAGAAAATCAGGTTGCACCTATATTGGACGTAGAAAATGAGGAAGAGGGAGATCCTGATGAAGATGAGCCTGCTGAAGGGGATCTGATTGAGGAAGAGCCTGTAGAGGAACAAGATCCCGTAGAAGAAGAAGACGAGCCTATGGAAGAAGAGGAAGAACCCCTAGAGGAAGAGGAACCTATAGAGGACGACGAGCCTGTTGAGGATGAAGCTGACATGTGGAAGAAGGAATAGAAAATTCTAAGTCAGATGACGAAGCTCACCATTATAGCCCCTAGTTTCCTATGAAAATATATTTAGGATTAGAACATTATTGTATTTTTCTTTTACTTATTTATTTCAGTTTTAATAAGGCTTGCATGTCAAATAGTAATTTAGCGTTGTTTATTCATTTATTTATATTATGTTTCCTAGAAACAATAAATTTCCCATTTTCAATACATTTCTCTTCATTCTTTTATTATTGGTTGTGACGTCTTATTTGAGATGTTTATATTGCAAGTCAATCGAGATTTAATATTTGTTCGCAATAGAAACGTGTTGTATGAATGTGCAAATGTATAATGATTACGTGAATAAAAGACTGTGTATGTCAATGAGATAACCGTTATATTATTTTGAGCGCAGAATGGTTTAGTCGGGCGGGACACCTGATATCCCTATGAATGTCGAGCAATCGATACGTGAACTAGTGCAAATTACCGCTAACCTAGCCCAAGGTCATAACCGGGATAGGGACTTTTCTGAAAAGGTTGCCCGTAGGAACCCACCAATATTGAATGGGAAAGGGGGACCCGAGGAATTGGAGAATCGAGTTGGGAGTTTGATAAGCTTTTCTTCACCCTCACCTACCCAGTTGACAAGACTGTACCCTTAGCTAGCTAGTACCTATAGGGAGATGCCCACTTTTGGTGGAATCAAGCTAAGGACAACCTCTTAAAAAACATGGCTTTGGGTGGGAAGCTTTCAAGAAGGCCTTAAGGGATAAATATTACCCACCATACCTCAAAAAGCCGAAAGCCCGTGAGTTTATGATGTTAGAACAAGGGAGCATGCCTGTTGAGGAATATTACTACAAATTCATCGAGCTGATGAGATTTGCTCCTGAAATTACAAATGAAATGCTCTACAGTAGGAAGGTACTGGTTCCAGTAGGTATGTTTCTCCCTGTTAAGGTTTCCCTCTTCGAACCACAAATCCCCATACCTATGATGTACGAAATGGTAGGGTTCTATGTTAGGGACATGGCGAAACATGAAATGTATCCTCTCCAGTTCAGTCCTAAGCCTCGTATCTTCCTGCATGATCATATAGTCCATATCAGCTTTCATTTTATAGGCCCAGATGTCCAATCCTCCGTTGTTCGGTGTTTCATTAGGTATTCCTTAGGACCTACTTCCTCCGTGTTTTTATTCTTGCTACATAGAGAAAGTGGAGGTTTTTTAAGAAAGGTAGAGAGAAAAAGTAGGGGACCACCACTTTTTGAATAAAAAACATTTGTTAAGGAAAAAGTATGAGTATTTTAAAAGAGAAGGTGGGGGACCACCAACTTTTTAATAGTATTTTAAGATTTTTATGGTGAAAAGGAATCCATTTATGGTATGTAGCATCTATTATGACATTTCCATTTTAGGAAAATGTAGCATCTATCAAAAAACGGAGGAAGTATGTCGTAAAGCATCTGCGAAATTAAAGAAATGAAATAGTCTAAGTTTTTGTGAATTAAAGGTTTTAAAGCGTATACTATATATATACATATATAAGAGATAAAATGATTATTTGAAACTTTAATTAGAACTCCTTGAGCATATTCAATATAATTTCAACAATTAAATGATTTTGTCCGATAATATTTAAAATAAGATTTTAATTCAACTCCTTGAGCATATTCGAGCATTCGCACCCACATCATCTACGACAGATCGTCGCACACACACAACACGCACACCCACAACGTCGTACCCTCAACGCTCGCACCCACACACAGCACGCACAGCCACAACGTCGCACCCTCGATGCTCCCACACACGCTCACACTCGATTGCTCAACCTCTCGTTCGCACAGACCGCGTCGCACCAAAACACAGCCGCACACTCTACCACACACTCCTCGCACGCCACGCACACGCCACGACCTCGTCGAAGGCCAACGAGATTCAAGGGAGGGGATTAGTGACGAGGTAGAAGGAGGGAGGAGAAAGGAGAGGGGAGAGAGAAAATTTGAGGGAGGAAATAAATAAACGACTGAGCTTAGTTAGATTAGGGTTTGCTGATTTTTATTATTATTATTATTTTCTCCTTCTCTCCTATTTATAGGATGGTAAACCTAAGTTTAATAGGATTTGTTCCCAAATAAACTTCCATATTTCTTATTTAATTTATTTCGAAAATAAAATAAAACCAAACCATAATACAATTAGGTATACTAAGTAGGTTGTATAATTAAGTTATAACTGTAGGTTTACCCAAACTGTATTTTTTTTTTTGTAAATAGTATTAAAATACTTTTTCGATTATATTCTTTATATTTTTTATTTATAAATAACTCCAAAAAATACGGAGTATTATTACACAACTCTCCAATTCCTTCTAAACCACTCATTACAATAACACTGATGGATTGTCGGAAGACATAATCCAGGATATTGCATTGACTAATATGGACGACATAACCCAGGATATTGCATTGACTAATATGGACAAAGATGCACCGAAATGGGTAATAGTTTTTCGAATGTAATTTAGGAAAAAGTTATATGCAGTCTTAAGGGCTGCACATAAGAGGCTTAAAAGGGAAAGTTTTTGAAAAATAAAGCATTGATTAAATCGATTTATGTGTGATTTTATCATAAATATTATAATTTATACCATTTTAGAAAATGTATTTAATATTGCTCATTTAATATTTGCGAGTTATAAATGAACGTTTACAAAGTCTTCAAAATTCAAAATGTTTATTGATTAAACATAACATTGTATTGATATGAACAATTTGAAGAACTTACAAGAATATTATGATTGAGTCTAACTATTAAAAATAATTAAAGATGTTCTTTGTATTTGACTTAAAGTTCATTTTATTGCACTTGATGTTTTTTTGCGTGCTAGTATTGCAATGCTCATTCTCCAATTGTGTGCACCATTTATGCTTTGAGCTTAAACATATTTCTAATGTGTCCTAGGTACCCATATACCAAAGTAAAAGATATATTATCGTTTTTTTTATGCAAGCTTTTCTCAGCAAACTGTATAGTTATATGTTATATTTCTTGTGTTTCTAATTAAGTGTAATAGTTTGACTTTCATGCTTGCCAACGCACACTTTTGACCATTAATATCTCTAATTATGTTTTTGTAAAATAACATAAAAATTGATATTATGAAAAAATTCATTGAAATAAACCTAACAACTTTTTAATTATTTGATCCTTTTTGTTTTTTATATAGTAAAAAAATACGGTCAAAGTGTCATATATGAATAATGCAAAAGATAAAGTGTTACACCTAAAAAGAAATAAGAGGAAGATCCGAAAAAATTATCATTATTGCGTTTATGTAAATTTGTTAGAGTATATTGTAATGAAAACCTAATATTAGTTGAAGTAGTAAGTCACCAATCACTATATTATAAATCCAATAGCAAAAACAATAATATTTTCGTCAATTTCAACTAGGATATTATACAGATGGTTAAAGGGGAAAACTTTATAATTGTTATCAAGCCATCTTATATTTCCATTACACCTAAACTCCAACATAGATGTTAAGTGCATCGCTAGAAGAACACTATGCTGAATGAGCAAAGTATTTACTAGAGATAGACATTATTGTTTACTCTAATATAATCCAACTATCCCAATAAACAATATTATTCAAAATTGTCTATATGTGATAAATGTAGCATGCATCTCCTTTAGCATTGCACATTGATGATAAATTTTGGATATTTTCCATAGAAACAAATGACACTAAAGCTACTTAGATCTGCTTTAGAAAGCATGCCCTCCATAGTGCTAGCTAGCTAGACGATGCTTATTGGTACATAATACTTCAAACCCAAGGTTATTTAAAACCTCATCCATAGTACCTAAAAAAAGGTAACCCAACTTTTGCTGGTAATAATTTTTCTTATAACCCAAGATCAGGATGGACGAGATTAAGCCTTATCCACGTCATGCATGAAACGTCATGATAGGAGAAATTTATTATTAGTGATGAAGATAAGCATAGCATGCATTACTTAAAGCTGTTATCTAATCCAAGTAGAATTTCAAGCTAATATAAAAGTAGAAAATTGTATTATAATTATAACATTTATTAGAAGCTTTTGATGCCTAACTTGGATTGGATATAATTAGAACCTTTCAGTTATGTATTAATGCATATAGACGACTGCCTGCCCATTAGAAAAAGGATATTCTTCGAATCTAGCACGCACAAGTAAGTGAGTAACAGAATTATACTTCTAGATAATCATTCTCTACGGGGGCTATCGGATGTGTTTGGTCAAGTTAAACGTTATCTACCGCCTTGAAAGACGTCAATTTGTATTTATAAATAATCATATGTATGATGATTCACCCTAGATTATAAGTAAGGAAATAACTACCTGATCTAAAGGGGTTACAGTAAAGGTGACTCTTTCAAGGTAAAAGATGACCCCTTTAATTTGAACAATAATTTTTTTACGGCAAAAAATTAAGTCGAATTTTCTTCTCAAAAGCTGTTTTTTTTCATTATCTTCTCTTACTCTTCTCTTCTGTACATAGTATGAACTATGAAGGTAACATCAAGATACATAGACCTTTTCCTACCGAATTCCAAATCTCTCTAGCTATTTGAAGTTGCACGCTATTCATTTCTTTCTTGCGCAAGTCATAGTTGTTTGTAAATCTTATTTTATTTTATATGAAAAAAAAAAGAGTTGAGTATGCCGACTTCTCAAGTGTGAACATTTTTTTAAAGGGAAAGTGTGAAATATTTTATAAGTGCGCTTATAAATTAATGACTTGGGTTATATAATTATTTTTAGTAATAATTATTATTATGATGATTATAATTATTGTTGTTGTTATTATTATCATGATAATAATAATAATAATAATAATTAATAAAAGTTGTGTAAAAGTTGTGATAGAAATAAAATGATAATAATAGTAATACTATAAATAAAATCTTATAATGTATTGCATAATGATGAATTACAAAGTAATAATATAATAGTAATAATATAATTTATAAAAGATGAGATCTTGTAAATCAGATCAGATCAGAAAAAATAAGTTTAGATCAGACTAGATCAGATGAGTTCAGATCAGAAAATTTCAGGTGAACTAAACATAGCCTTAGTTTGTATAGAAAGATATAGGCTTCATCCTAGGGCATACATATTCACACACCCCACTTAGGCTTTCAGTGTGGTTCTCATATCTACACTGAGGCTACAAACCCTATTTATCTAAGGCTCCTGCTGAACTGGCTCAAAGATTGATCTTTATAACTACTAAGAATTACTTGACCTCTCACAATGTTTCTTAGAATGGACTCAATGGTAAGAACTAGTTATTAGCTAGATTTTTTGCAACAACGCCTCTCCACTAATAATGAAGAATGCGTCTTGAGTGTAACATGTTCTACCTTAACTAATTATGTAATAAGATCTCACATGTGCGATATAAATGTTTCATGTAATTATAGATAAAACTCTTTTATGTCATAATTGGTGTATTTCATATCATTGGAGTTGTTTTAAGCTATTTTTATACATGTTTCATGTCATTTTTATAAAACTCTTGCATGTAATTATTGGTAAGTTTCAAATCAATTTGGAACTGTTTGTCATTATTAAATCTGTCTCATGTAAATGTTTTATATCATTTAAATTTTTGTTCCATATAATTTTAAAAATATTTCATGTCACTTATAAAATTCTTTCATGTCATTATCGTTATGTTCCATATCATTTTGGATTTGTTTCATGTTATTTTTAAATTTGTTTCAAGTCATTTATAAAATTCTTTTATGTTTGTACGAATTTGTGCCATGAATCTGGTTGAACATTCGTCAAAGGAGCTGTTTGCAGGGGCGCTCGGTCAAATCGAATAGTGTCGCTCGATCGGGCGTGGTCGAAGGAGCTCAGCAGGGGATTGGCAGCAGGCCGTCCGATCGGGCACGAGACGAATCTGGGGTTGGAAGAATTACCGTCCGATCGGGCGGTGGGCTAATGCGGAAACCTGTTTTCCGAGCTGGGATAAAAATAGGCTTTTAACCTAATTCGTTTTATGCTGCATTAGTGCTAAAAACACATCAGTTTATTGTTATTCCTTAAGAGCAATAATTTTTTTTTCTTTCTGCCCGTGGACGTAGCCAACACACTGTTGGTGAACCATGTTAAATCTGTGTGCGCTTTTTTTTTTGTTTTGCATTCGGTATTTATTCTTTCTCACATCCGTTATAACAAATTGGTATCAAGAGCTTTGTGTTCGATTTGAGTGAGAAAGATGTCTAGGATGAATGTAAAAATTGATAAATACATTGGGATAAATAGTTTCAGTTTGTGGCAAATCAAGATGCGGGCTTTAGTGAAGCAACAGGGTTGTGGGCACCGTTTGCAAAGAAGTCATCGGATTCAGTCACCGCTAAGATGACTGTTTTGGAGGAAAAGTCTCATTAAACGATTATGTTGTGTCTAGCTAACGGCATAATTACTCGAGTTTCATAGGAGGAAACCGATGCCGGTTTGTGGTTAAAGTTGGAGAGTTTCTATATGACAAAATCTCTAACTAACAAGTTGCAAGCAACGTATGTTCAGCCTGTGTATGTAGGAACAAAGGCGGATCTAGATGGGGCGTTGGGGGTACTGCAGTAGTGGCGCCCTCAAATAAGGGTTGAGCTCAGATGAACGGGGGTGGCCAGTAGAGTAGATTCGTAGCGGGACTGTTGTCGACAATCGTCTTCTTGTTCGATCTCATTGATCTCTTCTTCTTCTTTTCTCCACTAGAGGCGATGGTTCCTAGTAAATGACAGTGAAAAATAGCGTTAGAAAAACGCTATATGTTAGCTAAAGTGGAAGGGTTAAAGAATCAGAAGTTTTGCCGCTGGCGCGAGTTTTCTGGTGAAAAGCTTCATCGGCGGAGGTGGTTGTAGTTTTCATTGTCGAACATCCGTCGCTGGAAATTGAGGGAAGACGAGGGGTAAAAGTGAAAAAATGGTCGTGTTGAAAATTGAAATTGGGATGACCTTAATTTACAGGTGTAAAAACTAGGATTTTTGGTAATTGATGAAGTGAGTTGTTACTCCATCACTTATGGTATAACAATTACACCCAATAATTTATGAATAATTAATAGTTGAAATTTCACATATAGATACTTTCACATTGGCAGCTCCCACAATATACCCAAAATCTATAAGGAGATCTAAAAAGGAGGTTTATTGCTCATTAGAGTCTAAAATTGTTATTGTTCAAAAGTTTCACTTGTAGTTTAGTACTTCCACAGGGTCTCCACCTAGAGACCCATTACAAGTCACACCCTGCAACCCCCTCCCCCTTAAATCCTAAGCATATGCTTAGGGTAGGAACTGAATCCTAAACTTTACTAGGAAAAATAGAAAAACTCATCACTTGAACCAACCTCAATTTCTCTAAAGTTTCAAACTTACATAAAACACCCACTATAGTTAGGATTATTCTTAGGGTAAATTGGCTAGAACAGCACGAACTATGCCTCAAGTGCACTTAGCAACACAACCTTTGAAGGATGCAGTCCGCATCACGAACTTTAACACAAGGTGCAAACAATAGTATAAATGTGACCCGAGTAAGGAGATTCCACTGGAATTATAGAATCTTCATTAATTTACTATTTTCTTTTCTTTTTCTTTTTTTTCCTCAATCTTTTTTTTTTTTTTTCCTTTTTTCCCTCTCTCTTGACTTTCTCTTTATTCCTTCTCTCTACCCACCGGAAAATCTCCCCTCCCCTACTCCTAACCATCGGGAACTACCACTTTCCCCTTTCCAACCCTGTACATTTGACTGCAAAAACTCAATTACATGGACATATGCAATTGACAGTGACTAAAATAATTATGTATTCTTATAGATAAAGATAATGGAGTTAAAAGTTAGAACTAAAATACTTGAATATACTTGCAAATAAATATTTTCACTCAAATAACATGCTAGAAGAACATGTACGGGATTGCAGATATGGAAGCTTCGATATTTTAACGATCAAATTTTTAAGAAATTATGAAGCAGTCATGGAAGATGAGGCAGTTGTATATGATATATGTTTCGAGGGGTGAAGAGGCGGGTTTTTTGTGGGCAAGGGTTGGCGAGGAGGTAGAAAGAGAAATCTTGTAGAGAGTTTGTTGGGCAGGGGTGGTTTTTGCTTATCAGGGATGGGTTGGGGAAGGGGATGGGATCAGTGTCGGGGGTAGGGATGAGAGGTAGTTTTTGGTGGTTAGTATAGGGGGGGGAGGTTTTCCGGTGGGTGGGGGAGAAAGAATAAAGAGTAAGTTAAGAGAGAAAAGAGAGGAAAAAAGAAAATGAGGGAGGGAAACAAAAGAAAACTAATAAAATAATGAAGATTCTATAACTCTTGTGGAATCTCCATACTTCGGTCATATTTATGCTATTGGTTGCACCTCGTGTGAAAGTTCGTGCTGTGTAATGCACCTATCAAAAATTGTGCAGCTAAATGCAAATGAGACATAGACTATGTTTAGTTCACCTGAAATATTTTGATATGAACTTATCTAATCTGATCTGAACTTATTTTTTCTGATAAGTGATCTGAACTGATCTGATCTGATCTGATTACAAGATCTTATCTTTTAGATTTTTCTCAATATATAAGAAAAAATATATTCATGTGATGTCTTGTTTGATTCATCTCAATGAGTACTTTATTAATATTCAATTATTATAATTTTTACTAATATGTAATGAAAGATATTTAATAGTATAATAATTTTTAAATATAAGCATGATCTGATCTGAAATTATTTTTTCTGATCTGATCTGAACTTATTTTTTCTGATCTGATCTGATCTGATTATATTTGAAATAAGCAAAGATAAGGTGAACTGAACATAGCCATAGTTAGACCCAGTTCTATTATATTGAGAGAAATCGAAAAACTGAATAACATTGAACTGAAATTAACTCAACTAAATTGAATTGTAGAGAAAAACTGAAATGAAATTAAGTGAACTGAACTCAACTTTACTAAACTGAACACAAATTAACCGTTTGTAGCCAATGAACCCTTATTCTTAATTTCTTAGGAAAAATTGATTTTATCAGTCCTAACTATGGGCGCCTTGATAAAAACAGTCCCAACTTCAATTTATTATTGTTCAGTCTCAACTTTTGGGGGTATTTTACAATAACGGTCCAGGTTAACCAGTAACTGGTTTAAGAGGTCACCTCCCCTCCCCTGCTCTAACCCCCCTTGCCACCTCCCCTTCCCCCTCCCTTGCCACCTCCCCTCCCCTCCCCTGCTCTAACCCCCCTCTCTGATCCCCTAACCCACCACCCCCAACAACCCTATCCCCAACACCCAGCCTCCCTCCCCCTCCCGTCAGTCGCACCGCCCCCTCCCCTTTCCAGCCAGTCGTGCAACCCCCCTCCCCTTCCCCGCCAGTCGTGCAACCCCCCTCCCCTCCCCGTCCCTTCGCGCACAATTTTCGTCACCTTTTCTCACTTGTCGTCGCTTCTTCTCAGTCGTTGGTGTTCGCCTCGTCGCCGTTGCAGCGGCGTTTGCGGGGGAAGGGAAGGGGAGGGGGTTGTGCGGCGGTTGCAGAAGAAGGGGAGGGGGTGCTGCGGCAGTTGCAGGGGAAGGGGAGGGGGCTGCGAGGGTGGGGAAAGGGGGAGGGGGTGCAGCAGTTGCAGGGGAGGGGACTGCGGGGGGTGGGGAGGGGTGGTGGTTGCGGGGAGGGAGTTGGTGGGCTGGTGTTGGTGGTTTCGAGGGAGGTGGGCTGATGTTGGTGGTTTCGAGGGAGGGGGCTGGGTGGTAGGGGTGGTTGGGTGGCAGGGGAGAGGAGGAGGAGGAGGGAGCAGTGAAGAGAGGAGGGAGGAAAGAGGAAGAAGAAGATAGAAAAAAAGGGAATTTTTTTTGGCAAGTTTACCTGCTACAGCAGGTTAGAAACCTGCTGGGACCGTTATTGTAAAATACCCCCAAAAGTTGGGACTGAACAATAATAAATTGAAGTTGGGACTGTTTTTATCAGGACGCCCATAATTGGGACTGATAAAATCAATTTTTCCAATTTCTTATACATTCCACCTTTTTAAAAAGGGGCATTTAATAATTCTAGTAATTGAATAGACCATTCAGGTGTCCCTCACTTCAAGGGTCAACACTCAACTTAACACCAACAAATCCCAAAGACCCAAGCGCGTCAGCTGTTAAGCATGAAACTAAAGAACATCGTTCACTATTTAAGGGTACGTGGGCACTCCAGAAAATTGGCAATTATAAATGCAGCAGCTGTTACAGCTCATCTCTTGTAATTTTGCTACACAAAAATAAACTTCCCCCACCACTTTCTCTATAAATAATCCCTTCCTAATTTCTCACACATCTCTCTCTATTGTCTCCTATCTCTTGCCACTTACTACATTCAATCAAATCTTTAATTTCCCAGAAAAAAAATCAAAACTTTAGAAACACCCAGTTCCTTAATTGTCTCTCATATACTATAAATCTATCAAAAAAATTATTAATACTGTGATTTTCATCAATTTGATAAGTGGGTCTTAATTAATTATTATGGTGGTTGAAGATATGACTATGAAAATGATGAAATTAATGGAGGAAAAAAGAGAGATTATGGAGGAAAATGATGAAGAAGAGAAGACAAAGGCTTTATTTGAAGGTTTTCCAGAACCTACAAAACTCGTTGTTGGTTATGCTCTTACGTCTAAGAAAACTAAGAGTTTTCTACAACCCAAGTTTCAAGGTCTTGCTAGGTATAGTATTATTTACATTTTATTTTCAATAATTAAATCATATGAACAACGAAATTTAAATCACACCATTGATATTTTCTTTAATTTGAGAATTTCTTCTTTTTTTTCTTTATAATATTTGCATGTCTCGTGAGATCCATTTTTTTCTGGTGGGTAGTTGAGTGTTCTTTTTCTTTTGTCTTGATTATGTTCACATGTTGTTGGAATTTGGAAACTTTTACGAATGAATTTTGAGTCAAAAATAATTATTTGTGAAATGTGTAATCTTTTTTGTGTTGCCTGAATTAAAATAAGTAGCAAAGTTTGTTAAAAAGAAGTAGCCAGAAATTCAGGATTTTTTTTTTCTAGTTGCTAGACTTTCAATTTATTCAAACCACATAAAAGGAAATTAATAAAGTAAAAAGATTATATTTGTTAGATATCAGTTTGGTTAATTGAGGCTGATATTAGAAGATCATTTAGAAAGTTACACACACCACAAATGGAATTCATATTGGGTTACTATTCTCGATGTGTGTATGTCAACTTGTTAACTACTCATTTCTCGGGGTGAATGCTTTAGTAACCTTAGAATTGACAATCCTATTAGACATAACATATTAAAATATAATATCGATACGCATGTAATAAATGACGAGAAAAGTGATATAAAAATAATATTTTGATGTATTCTAACCAGAGAAAATTCAATAATAAGAAAGTTGGCGACTCTTAGAGTCCTTCAATCAATCTTCTTTCTAGGTGGTTCTTTTCTTCTTGCTTAAATAAGTGACTAAGCGCAGTAATGGAGACGGGATTAGATTTTAGGTGGTTCTTTGGTTTAACTTGTATTTCATTGATAACTATAATTGCATTTCCTAGGAAGTGCGAAATTTTTAATTGATTGACCATGGCAAGTAAAACTCGACATGGGAAATTTTACTTACCTAGGAGGACCTATTCTGTAAACAACTTTGTTTTCGTCCATTTGCTAGGAAGAATGTATTAGCACTCGTGTTTTTTTTATGTCAACCAAACAAACACAGTCTTGGTTAAAGTTAGGAATGTTATCCAAGACAAGGGATGAATCTCGCCCGTTACATCACTGTTTATTGTTTGTGGCTTCCTAGATACGCACCCAAATGAAACTGTTCTCAATGTACTGTGACTGATTAATTAACGCCGAATTAATGGCCTAGATCAGCAAAAATGACTAAAAGATTCCTTGAGATGGATGTTTTACTATATTACTTTCTGTATATGATTCCATCTTTCCTTTTGGGTGAAGTGAGGGGTTGTATAGTTGCTACAGATCATGATTGAATATTCAGCCGACAAATTGCTTGGTTATTATTATGATCTATTTGATTTAATCTCAATAAAGGGTTGGAAATCATGAGACTGATGGAAAATCATTATGTCAATCTGATTTAAATCTAAAGTTCTAAACAAAATCGCATTGTATGTTTCTTTTTTATAATTAGATAGAATGCGCAATTAATTAATATAAAGGATTTTGTAATGGAATGCTGAATTGAGGATTGTAAGAAGCAACCTGGATTCTCAAAGGATTCTGGTATCTATTTATTCTCATCCTCTTACACATTCCCTGTGTTTCCTTGGTTTATTATAAACAATCTATGATTAGTTTCTTGGTTTATTTAGAACTCTGTGGACCTGATTGTGAGATCGTAGAAATATAATTTAAAATTCATTACGGACGACACGACCTTCAGATTCTGCTGTTACAATTGGAAAGAAAAAAAATGTGATTATTGCCAGATATGGGGCTAGTGATTATGTTTTATTAAAGTGATATGTTTTGCCATTTTGGCAAGATAATCAGGAAACACATCCCTGTATGGTTTTTAATTATTGTATTGATGTAATATATTTCTGTAGAAATCTCCCAACATATCACTAGTAGGTCTTCTAAAAGTTAATTACTCCTATTTATTCCTTCTTATCTTTGAAGGCATTTTTGGCGTCATTCGACAACTATTTTGAAGTATGCTATTA
Source organism: Beta vulgaris subsp. vulgaris (assembly GCF_026745355.1). NCBI lineage: Eukaryota > Viridiplantae > Streptophyta > Magnoliopsida > Caryophyllales > Amaranthaceae > Beta > Beta vulgaris. Next base: position 2,931,623 of record NC_079202.1, on the reverse strand, counting down.
TAATATGTCATCATGCTTTTGAATACTACTTTCTCATTGTTGATTAGTGCTGTTTCTTGGTGGAGTTTGTGGGGATTCTGTCCTTAGTTTCCTTTATCTGTTCATGTTCTCGGTACATGTCATTTCAGCAGTCTAGTGAAAAACAATATGCCCCATTTGATTGAGAATGTATGTTATGCTTTTTCTTTTGCGAAAGATCTAAGTTATACATTATAGGAAAAGGCCTTATATCTGCTCTGCTTGATCTTAAATGTCGTTGGTCAATCAGATATTATACATTATATATGTATATGTAGAAGAAAAAGAAAAGGTCATTTTCCTGAAGTAGTTTATTTCTCTGTGATGTGCTCCTTTCAAGAATCTACCTAGATATAATAATGCTTTCCAAGTAAAGTGACATGAAGTTTGATAGTAACGGAGATACAAATTGTAAGGTGTATTCGTTGCTCAGTATTATTTTATTTAACGTGATTGTAGATATACTATTTGCCCACTTGGATTACGTATGGCATTAGTAAGCTGTTGACGTTGCTAAGTTGCCTAAAGATTTAAAAGATCAATTCCAATGCTCTTGTTTTCTGCCAAATTAGTGCCCATTACAGAAATACACTATCACTTGCCTAACAGCTAGTATGATATATAATATAAGTTGTGACTTATTGTTTCAAGTTACTGGTTTCATGACATGTGCATGTATAAATTATTGTTGCAGGCTAAAGGGAATAAAATTTGTTGCAATTGATCTGGACAAACCTCTATCGGAACAAGGTCCATTTGACATTGTATTGCACAAGGTAAATGGAACTGTTTAGGTCTTTGTTTTCTCTTAAGTTCTGCATTGCACAATTGCAACACGTATGTTGTTAATGTGAAAGCTGAGCAATTAGATATACGCTTCCGGGCCTATCCCCAAACCTAGGCTCTGCGGTTCTTGTTCAATTAAACAGACCACAGCCTCAGCTATGCATGCGAGCATGGCTTGTTGATATAGCAGCAGTTTTTGCAGTACCTAATGTGCTTCTGTACCATTTAATTTTTTAACGCAGTTAATTGGAAAGGACTGGCAGCAGGTTCTTGAGGTTAGTGATGTAATCTGATCCTTTTATCATTTAAATGTTTATAATCACGCTCTTCATGTTTGTTTGTCAGCATTCCATAATTTACCTGGAAAACTTTAATATTTCTTTATGATACCACACTTCTTTGGACATGTTCACTCGACTGCATAAATCTGGTGAAAATACAGAATTTAGTTGTTTGATACTTTTCTCTATGTGACATTATATGCTGAGTTTTTTTTCATTGACCATGAATTCTGAGCCTTAAACTTGTTGTTAGTGAGGTGTCAGGACGTCTCTTCTTTCCTTCTTTTTCGAACTTATATATTATCATGTACATTTTCTTAGAGTCTTGACTGAAAAAATTCAAATTTTCTGTCAGATTGTATTGAATGATTCAAAGCACTTTTGTTTATGATGGTACCTTTTGTTTATGATGGTAACTTTTGTGGTATAAGTTGCTTACTATAGTTTGATATCGTTTCTCCCTTCAAACCTTTTTATCAGTGGAGTGGTTTGATATTCATATCGTGCAACTCTTTTGGAACTTTTTTTTTCGGTTTGGGAGGGAATGCTTGTAATATCTTTGGGGTTCCTTGATTCTGCTCTGAGTTGTATGAATTTTATCTGATAATTTTGAGATGTTTTTGCTGTTGAATGCAACTATTAGCTCAAACTCTTTGTGAATTTTTTATGTCATGCTTAATATATTATGTATCTCTGTAGGATTATCGGCTAACACATCCTGAAGTTACTGTCCTGGATCCACCAGATGCCATAAAACATTTACACAATCGGCAGTCGATGCTGCAGGTTGTTTCTGACTTAAACCTATCCGACACTTACGGTAAGTCATGTGAAATCATCTATATTACTCTTATTTTGCTCAATTCACTTGGTGATGATTTTTTGATTATACAGTTCACAAGGTGCTGGCTTTAACCTAAAATTATTATAATAAATTGTGCAGGAAATGTCAATGTTCCCCAACAACTGGTTATCAAAAAGGATGCGTCATCCATACCTCTAAAAGTTGCCAAGGCAAGGTTGAACCTTCCTCTTGGTATGTCAATCAATCTTCTCAGTCTCTAGTATATGTTAATATCTATCCGTCTGATTACAATTTCTTTTATCTCAAGCATAATGCAGTAAACTTTTCGCACTTGTGTCGTTATTTTGTTGGACAAACAACTCTTTTCTGTGAACCGTTCCCCAGTAGAGACTATAACAATATAATGCAAAAAGAATAAAGAGCCCTACAAACATTGTGAAGAGAACCATTTTTCTTCCCCCATTGACTAATGAATTAACAAGAGAACATGTATTATTTCAGTTGCAAAGCCCTTAATTGCTGATGGGAGTGCAAAATCACATGAGCTGTCACTTGCATATGATCAGTATTCTCTTCAGAAACTCGAGCCACCACTCATATTACAGGAGTTTGTAAATCATGGTAAATTTATTAGATTGATCTTCACTCTTCACTATCTTTTTTTCAATTTCTCACCAGTCATCGGTTTCTTACATGCTATCCAATAAACTTGATGCCTTCAGGTGGCGTGTTATTCAAAGTCTTCATTGTTGGAGAAGCTATAAAAGTTGTGAAGCGATTCTCATTGCCTAATGTTAGTAAACGTCAACTGTCAAGAACCAGTGGTGTATACCGTTTTCCAAGAGTGTCTTGTGCTGTAGCATCAGCAGATGATGCAGATTTGGATCCTAATATTGCTGGTAAAATCTCTAACTTAGCTACTTATGCAACATTTCCAATTGCCATTCTGTTTCTATTCTCAGTACTCCACCCATTTTTTGCTTCAATTTTCCCTTTTTGTTGCAGAGCTCCCTCCTCGACCTTTACTCGAGAAACTTGCCAGAGAACTTCGTCGTCGACTGGTAAGTAATTCACATTTTCTTTTCTCCATGTGTATATCGTTGTTGTTCATAATAGGGGCTAACTTTTGCATGGTTTCATGCATATCTTATAGGGTCTTCAGCTTTTCAATCTAGACATGATACGCGAATATGGGTCCCAAGATAATTATTATGTTATTGATATCAACTACTTTCCTGGTGAGCTGACTCATCTTTGCACTCGAATTGTATACTTGCATTCTTCATTGACAAATGATAATGTTTTTGGAACATAGTGGCTTTTTATTAGTTATGAAGCTCATCTTATCTTTTTAGAAGTGTGGTTAGATTATATTTACTTCGATATCTTTCTGGGACCAATATGCTCCACAGCTATTCTTTAAAAGTTTACATTAAGATTAGAACCATGGCCAAAAAAGGTATAGAAGAATTTATATTTGTTTGTATATGTATGGTTTATTCAGGTTACGGTAAGATGCCAGAATACGAGCATATATTCACAGACTTCCTACTGGGCCTGGTAAAGAGGAACAAGTACAATAATCATCTAACAACTGGACGATAAAGTAACTGAAACTGCGGAATAATCAAAGACTGTCGAAAATATGATAAGTTTGTCTTCAGAGAAACCTCCTTTAAAACAGGAAGATCGAAGATCGCCGTGTTGCTGTAGCAAGTATTCACAAAAAACTGCTTGCATAAAATGGGGGGATATGTACAGCCAGCTAATGTATGATCCTTTGACATTGAAGGCGGATAACCACTCACTAGTTTGCTTTCTGGCTCAAATCGCTTGTAATTACAGATTGCTCTAACTGCAAGCCGAACCAAGCTCTATATTAGTACACCAGCTTATCGAATAATGGTGAACAGCCATGATCGCCTGTATTCGTTAATAATTCTTTAATTTCACCGACTTGTCTACTAAGTTTTAACTGAGTTCCTTGCCATGTAAAAACGCGACCCTTGTATAAAGTTTTGCTTCGCCAATGGTGATGGAATAAAAAGTGAATCTCTTTGGTTGCTGAATGAACCAACTTGTACATTTTTTTTTTTTGTTTTTGTACTTGTGAATGATGATGGACTATCTCACTAGATCTTTGGCTTGAAAGGTGCATATAGAATAACTCTGTGACTTTATGTCTTGCCACCACCAAAATAACCACTCTCTTGTGAATGGCAAGTAGTTTACCATCCGCCAGACAACCATCTAAGCTGTAGACGAGTTCCCGGCAGGCGGCAGTTGGCTTCTTTTTGATTGATCAACTCACTAAGGGCTTGTTTGTGATCACTATGCTTTTCTGTTTTTTGGTTTTTTTGATTTTCAAAGTCATATGATATATGTCCTATAATGAATAAAAAAAATAGTCAAATTTATTGGGAACATGATGATTTTGAAAACTGACAACTAAAGAGTGAAAATCATTTTTTCTAGTTTCTTGTTTTTGGTTTTCAATTTAAAAAAAAAAAAATTGAAAACAAAAAACGATAACAAAACCCAAAATTGCTTTTGTTTAAGATTTTTTGATGGAATTGTTTTTTCTTGTGTTGTTTGCTTGAAAATTGCTTCTTGTGTTCATGTTTTGGAGATTATCAATTCTCTGTTGGTTATGTTCTGTTATTTCCCTTTGGGGTATGTCCCCTTAATACGGACTCGGGCTACTGGAGTACATGTAAGTTGTAATGTTATTGACACCTTAGGTGAGCATATGAGACAAGAGGGTGGGATAAGGATATGAAAAAAAAAATGGTGTCAGTCTGTCAGATAAATATAAATCACAATTTTCCTTGTTCACAAAATCTTGTGTGGATCTGATCTAAAATTAATTACTTGTGGTTTAGTTTCTTTTGATGCAAGTTGTTTTTTATATTGTTGAAGTCATTATCTTAATATTTTTTTTAGAAGTTACCCTTTTTTTAAGAGGTTTCTTTTGACTCATTAAGGCTATCTTTGGCAACGCTGATTGAAATGGAGCTGAAACTGATAAGGTGGTTGAAACTGATTAGGTAGCAGCTGAAACTGATAAGCTAGCTGATTGCATAACCTGATTGGTAAAATTATATATTGGTTGTAGCTAAAATATCTTTTTAGGCTTAAAAAGATAAAAATAAAAAAATAAAAAATTTCAACACATGATCTCAGACGCTATATTTTACTCCAACTCAATTGCACTTAATTTTGGACTTAAATTTTATTTAAATTCGTCCACCAAACACCACTAATCATATAAGGTGACTTAAAATTATAGCACCTTATCATTTAAGTCACCTAAAATGCTTTCCCTAACAAAACCTAAGTGTTATACTTCCTTCGTTTCAATAAATGAATCACTCTATATTTTAGGTCGTTTCAAAATAAATAAAAAGTTACTTTATTTGATATTTACTTCTCTTTATCTCTATCCTCATCACACGAGTTATCTTTTTTCCTTCCCTCTATCTACCTGCTCTCTAAATTCTCGTGCAAAAATCCTATCACCCATGTTTCATCAAAATCCATCGTAGGAAGTATGATTTCTTGTAAATGGTCACTTTAAAATGTAAAAAAGGTAAATTGATTATCGGTCTAAAACAAATTTATCATGGACCCGATTCTCACAAGAACTTTAGAGCATAAAAGAGCTCCGAAAGATGAAAAAACTTCTATCATTGGACTTCACAAGCCGACTATCCAAACGGAAATCAAGTTCCTTCATGACGAATTCGAGTCCATTACTGAGTTTGGGAATGAAACTAAACTCAATGTTACGCCTAAAATGATTGAGCCTGATAAAGTTGGTTCGATCAAAAATAAGTTCAGTTCAATAAAAAAAATCTTAAATTAAATTGTTCACTAAAATTCCGATGAAATGAAGAGGGGCGTTGAGTGTTCTCCACCTAGTTAATCCATGTAACTAATTATCATTAGAAAAAACATGAAATGTACTTATTTTTAGATCCATATGAACTGCGAAAACTAGAGGTGAGTAGAAAACTGGGTACCCGGTTCCAAACCCAAAATCGGTTGGACACGATGGTCTCATAACTGGAACTGGTCCTACTGGGATTGGGTCTGGGTCCAAATCTGAGGACCTGGCAAGTGGTTCCAAATCAAAATTTTGGACCCGGTACCCAATAAATCTAGATACTTGACGAAATCAGGTCTTCGACTAAGTACCTAGTAGAATTTTTTTTATGTATGATGAATAATTTAAGAGAACGTATTGTGTCGGACTCGTCCGACCATAATCTTTGGTCGGACGACTTTCAGGTGGTTTCAATTTTTTTTCAGTTAGTCTTAATTTTTTTTCAGTTAGTTTTAATTTTTTTTTCAGTTAGTCTTCATTTTTTTCAGTTAGTCTTAATTTGTTTTCAGTTAGTCTTAATTTTTTTCAGTTAGTCTAAATGAAAGTAAGTTACCTCTAACTGAAAGTAACTTAGGTCTAACTGAAAGAAAGTTAGGTCTAAATGAAAGTAAGTTAGGTCTAAATGAAAGTAAGTTAGGTCTAACTGAAAGTAAGTTAGGTCTAACTGAAAGTAAGTTAGGTCTAACTGAAAGTAACTTAGGTCTAAATGAAAGAAAGTTAGGTCTAAATGAAAGTAAGTTAGGTCTAAATGAAAGTAAGTTAGGTCTAACTGAAAGTAAGTTAGGTCTAATTGAAAGTAACTTAGGTCTAACTGAAAGTAACTTAGGTCTAAATGAAAGTAACTTAGGTCTAACTGAAAGTAACTTAGGTCTAAATGAAAGTAAGTTAGGTCTAACTGAAAGTAATTTAGGTCTAATTGAAAGTAAGTTAGATCTAAATGAAAGTAAGTTAGGTCTAAATGAAAGTAACTTATGTCTAACTGAAAGTAACTTAGGTCTAAATGAAAGTAGCTTAGGTCTAAATGAAAGTCTTCATTTTTTTTTCAGTTAGTCTTCATTTTTTTTTCCAGTTAGTCTACATATTTTTTCAGTTAGTCTTTTCTCTTGTAGAGGAGATGATCAGAGGTCTTAAACAAGTACCTTGGGAACGTGTAGATGCCAGCTTCCATCGGAGCAGACAGCGATATATTGCACATAATACCATTCAGGCAAGTGACTGAAAATAACTGTGTTTGCTATTTGCTCCATTTGGAGTGTATTTCGCAATTTGCTCGGTTCCCCCTTAACCCCATTTCAATCCCCCCTCCCTTCTTGGCTCCCATCTTATCATATATCTACAATTTTAGGGAAAAATGAAGTTCATAAAATTCCGTGGTTTGAGTATATTTCTTTGATATATCCTTTCCTACCCCCTTCCCTTCTTTAGAAAGGTAGTGTTTGAAATCTGTAATTGAGTTCATGGCCCAGAAACAGAGGAGGAGTAAGGCGGCAACGAGGACGACAATGAGAGCAGCCATTAAAGGAGAGATGTGAGAGGAAGAAGGAGAAGAATCATTGGAGTTGAAGAAGAGAGGAGGAGCGGGAAATTTTAGTATTGGGTTAGGCTCGTCCGACCATAACTTATGGTCAGACGGTCTGACCCAATACTTTCACATAATTTAATCTTAAAACTTATTAGCTCTTCAATAGAAGTTTGGCCGAAATTATATTAAGGGATACTAATACTTATTAGTTCTTTCTTTCTTTAAAAAAAAAAATACATATATGATATGATTCTTATTTTAGTCTTTATTAAGCTTAACAATAAAATAATTTAGCTTTTGAATACTACTGGGTATCGGATACCAATACTAAAACGTTTCATACCGATTTCAAGACTAATTATAGAAAGTCACTTATCATCAAAATCGACATTACATCACACTTCTAGAGAATTGGGTACCCGGTGTTAGAACTTGTCCCAACTGGTTCCAAGACCAATTCTAGAAAATGAGGACATGGTCCAACTAATTCCAATTCTGGTTCCAAATTATAAGAATCGATTCTGACTGGGTTCGTCCAATATCCAAAAATTTTAACCGGATATCCTGTTGTACTCACCCCTAACGAAGACGATACAAAGTAGGGAAAGGAGATTCAAACCTGTGACCTAATCTTAACCACTAGGCTAAAATATCCTTAATACATGAAATCTACTTATAGAATTAGCTCGGCTCTAGTATATGTATATTCCCTACTCCCTAGTTTAGTTTATGAACTCAGCATAATAAAATAAAAAAAACAAGGTAACAAACATAATCTGATTTCAAATAACACAACAACCACAAAAATTACAGAAACATTTCATCGAACAATTCATAGGCATAAACAAAAACAATCGAGCACAAAAGAAATTTACTCAGGTTGCGACTCAATAGTGGTAGTAGAGGAAGAAGAGTCATCAACTTCATCAGAACCAGAAGAAACAAAAGTCCAATCAGCAGGAAGAGGAGGAAGAGCAGGATAAACAGTAGGACGACGTTTAATATCCCATGGCTGAGTCTTCCGTGGTCTTGTCTTCCTGTGGTGCGCTGTTGCCTTTTTCTGCGGCCTCGACGAACACTCTATCACTACTCCCACGCTTGACGGTTGCATTTTCACGCCACGGCTGCTAACCATTGATGGCATGGCGGCAATTCGAGTCCCGAAGATGGCGGACACAGACATTTTTGTGAGTTTTTTCTTTCTACTAGCTAATAGAGTGGAAAAGGTAATGTTGTTTCCACCTCTGATGAATTTGCCTTATCCTTGTTGTGTGTGATTGTAGAGTTCGTAGTTCTTGTTTGGTAGAGGAGTGGGCCGGGGAGGAAGTGCAACTTATTCTAAACGCAGCTTGGCCCATAGAGTTGTGCAAATATTGATTAATTGGAGCTAGATTTTGGTTTATTTGGTTTGGCATTTGAGGATGGTTTGTTTGTAGAAAATACTCCACTTTTATGTGTTAATACTTAATTTTATTTATAGGGTACTTTTATATTATTGATTTATTCTTGTGTGATCATCGGGAGTTTTTGAATTAAGTAAAGGTATCGTAGTATTTTATTTATTTATTGTCTTTTTCTATATTTTGTTCAACTTATTTTTGAAAAAGTAAGTTCACTTAAGATAAGATAAGTTTAACTAAGTCCAAATAACATCAAATAAGTCTAATAATACAAACATCATCAAATTTAATAAATTACGATAAGATAAGTTTTGATAAGTCAAAATAAGTTGAATAAAACTGACCCTTTATGCTTAGCTTTAGGGTTTTATGGAATCATCATGGTTCTAGTATGAATCTGAGGGTTCAAGAGATTCATAGGGTCTTAATAAGACAAATTCCTATCAAAGATCTTGCGCGGAAGGTCTCCTAACCTTTTTTTCTTCTACCTTAATAGAGTAAAAAGCGTTAAAATAACATAAGGAAAAGTCAACAATATAAGGGCCTATAATGTTTTTCTTTCTTTGAAATGGCATCACTTTATAAAAAAAAGATGCACAATCCACCCCCAATATGTATTAGATTTTGGGGAGGCTGTTCTTAGGTAGTGAGTCCTCCTTTGAAAGGGCCGTGGATTTTATCGATTCTTTATTTTTTTTTTTGAAGAAATATATTTGACATAACCATAAATAAATGAAATGAGAAAGACAGCTAACAACACTTTGCCACTAACAAGTTGCACACTGTTATTTGTGACTTGAAATCTTGTGAAAAATGATATAAGGTTAACTTTAAATACACATATATATTAATATATAAATGGTTTTGATGTTATTCAAAATGAAGGTGATATCTTGTTCCAAGATCTTTCCAATGACAGGTCATATGCCCAATTCCGATGAGAAACGAGAAAGTTATGACTATTTTACGAATAACTATCGAAATTGGAATTTCGCCGACCTGGCAGCAGCACTCGACCGGGCACACAAGATTTCAAGCCACAAATAACAAATCTACACCTTGACTGAAAACCAATAAATCAAGATAACTCCGCCTTCAACTCAAAAACAAGAAGTGATGCTCACCATAAACATAGAACCTCCACCTTAATTCCATAAGCCTACTCGCTTTAAGCAATCAAGAACGGACATATTCTATAATTCATTAAATTATGTATTGATGCGTCTTCAAACACAAAATTCGGTACACGAAACCATCACATGGCCTAGATTGAGAGTATAAGGTCACCAATGCCAAGCATGCTTATTCAAATTGACCAAACTCTCTTGATACACTTCTTCATCTCAACAACAAACTTAAGCAACTCTAGAAAAATTAAATTATTTCAATAATTTCTAAATTGTAATTGTACTTAACAAAACACAAAAGTATAAAATTGATATAAGAAATAGCATAACTAGAACAAAATATAATGTATAACCAAGATTGCTACTTTATTACAAACTCAAAAGCAATCTATCATAAACTCCATAGCAAAATCCACACGATTTCTCGTTTCACCAAGAGATCTCAAAAGGGCGCCAATCATGAAGAGATCATAGAATTAAACCGCAACTCTAAAACTTGTAACCCTAAAGTGTAAGATCACCATCAAAGGCATCATTGGCGATATTTGCGGATTGGTCCCTATTGGACTTTTTTCCATTCTTCTTCTTTAATTTTCAACAATCGACTTTGACATGACCCTTCATGTGACAATAGTTACAGATTTACTTTTGCTAAAATTCTTTCCACCATGAGCAACCAAAGCATTAGTTTGATAAGGATTATTAGATTGATTAACTAACTTATTGTCAATTACATCTCTCTGAGTTAAGGCATCCTTAACATCCTGCAAACTCAAATCATCTATCTTGAAAATGCTTATACGAAGGTGGTTAAGAGCACAACAACCTGATAAGCCATATCCTCATCATCGATGTTTTGCAAGTCTATAGTAATATAGAAGACCTAATCTAGATGAGACTAAAGCGATTTACCTTCTTCTACACTAAGATCGATCATGAAGTCTAGATTTGACTAGTAGACGACTGGTCACGCTCTTTGTCATATAAAGTGACTCCAACTTTAACCACAAACCCGCTACAGTCGTCTCCTTGGCAACCTTTCTCAAAATTTCATTAGATGGACATAAATGTATTGCCGAGAGAGCCTTCAAATCGATTTCCTCCCACTTGTCATCCATCATACCTGAAAGCTTTTTGGATGCACGTTCAAAAGCCTTCTGACAACCACTTTGAACCAAGGTGGCTTTCATCTTCAATTGCCATAGGCCAAAATTCACTTGCCTATCGAATTTCTCAATGTCGAATTTCGTTGACATAATTTAATCAAACTCGTTTGTAAGCACCTAAGACCTTAAAACCTTGCTCTTGATACCAGTTTGTTAAGAAACGAGTGGCGTAGTGTTTGATTAATGCGAAACAAGTTAATGAAATAATAAGATTGAGAAGAACGATAAAGAAAAGAAATAAATAAAACACAAGGATTTACGTGATTCGGTCAAATTAGACCTATGTCTACATGTGGGGGAATCGAGAGCTTTTTCACTATAATGGAGAAAACAAAGAGATTATACAAGGTAACTAAAATTCTAATGGCTTAAAGTGTGTGTCAGTGTATCCAACAATGATCACCAAGGGTTTCCTTATGTTATAAAAGGATCCTCTTGATCTTGTGAAATCTTAATTGATCCATTCTTCATGGACTTGACTTGTAAATGAGTTTAAATGCTAAATCCAAGGTCTCATATATGATGAAGGAAGACTGTTGGTCAACAATAACATATATTCATGTATGTCCAATATTCAGTGAACCATTGTAAGCATAATGAAGTTATACATACAAATAACCAAACTCAATTTCAATAAAAACAACCGACTCAAGCTTTTGATGTAAGTTCAAATTATAAAAGACATTGCTGGCATTTTAATGCATGTTTCAAGTTTAAGCTAACAACTTGATCATACTACTACGACGCCTGCACTTAGCTTGTAACGGACTAGATTTCCACATAGTAACTCCAACAGTTTCTTTCATATCTACCTCTTCTTTCCCTAATTTTTCCCACTCAAAACATTGTATTAAGGATCCTAAAGTTAATCCAATTATTCGCATTGCCAAGTTCTCCCCTGGACAAGCTCTTCTTCCTGATCCGAAAGGTATAAACTGATAACCAATCCTTTCACCTTTAATGTTCTCAAATCTTTCAGGACAGAATTTACTTGGATTATCCCAGATGTTTGGATCATTTTGCATAGCCCATATGTTCAATGTGAGCATTGTACCTTGTGGAACATGATAACCTCCTACAACACAATCACTTGAAGACTCACGCGGTGGTAGAATTGGCGCAGCAGGGTACATTCGAAGTGTCTCGTTTATGATGCAATGAAGGTAAGGAAGATGCACCAAGTCAGATTCCTCAATTAAACGATCACTTCGTGTATGTTGATCTATTTCTTTTTGAGCCTTGTTAAGAACTTCAGGATTGTTCAATAGTAGTGCTAATGCCCATTCCATTGTAGTAGACGAAGTTTCTGTTCCGGCTAACAATAATGTCTGATCAAAACAAGCAATAAAAATAGATGGTTATAACTTATATATGTAGTTTATAGAGACACCAATTCTAAGAACTTTAAAGGATGCAAATGTCAATTTGTGCTGCAAGGTAAAAAAAAATGGTCCTACTGAATTACAACATCAAAGAATCTTCTGAAATAACAAGCTTGTATTTGGCTTTTTCAAATTAAACCCAATGTATGAGATATATAGCATTTTAATGCTAATAATATAACAAAGCACCTACACTAAAATTAATTATACAAGGCTCTCTTCATAAACAATATAACTGTCCACAGTAGACGTCAAAATCTGGCCTCGCACAATCTATGTTTTAGTAACAAAATTTGTAGTTGAGTCGATGAGAAATTGTTCATATCCGACCAGAAATTAATCAAAGCAAAACTTCACCTAAATTTGAATGAACACTATATAGACTTAAACTCAGTTCAACAAACCCAAAAGGACCTGCTCCGAACTCAAGTAAGGTGGACCAAACAAACTAAACCCGAAATGACCTACAGGCACAAACCCGACTCCAATAACCCAATTATCACCTCTAGACTGGACAACAAAGTTGGAATTTTACTATGTTTTGGAGAAATAACTAAGAGGAATCAAATAGGGTACTCCCTCCATTTTTTATTAATGTTACTGATTAGAATCTTAACAATATTTGAAATAATATAGAATCTTCTAATTTTTTTATATATAAGAAAAAAAATAGTCATGTGAGGTCTGTTTTGGTTCGTCTCGATTACTATTTTGAAAATATCAAGATTTAATATAATTTACATATACGTAATGAAAGATATTAATAATTTAAGGTGTGCATTGATAAATATCCAAGTCAAACTAGTAACATCAATAAACAAACAACAAGTATTGAATTTACTTCCTCACCAAACCAAAGGCAATAGCATTAGATCAATCGGAAACCTTGACAGGCAGGGCTGGATTTTGACATATGCATAAAGATGTACAATATAGGGTCACATTTTCTAGGGATCTAATATTAAGGTTAAGCTCGATCAACTAGAAAAAATCTGATATTTTTCTCATACAATGAATACTTATTTCTCTTTTTTCCTTTTATTAATACCTCTTTCCCAAAGTTTTCAAGAACCTCATTTTGTTATAAGAAAATGGCCACAATAATCTAAAAAAGTGCCCTGTTGACAGCAAATGATGCTCGTTCCAATATTTTTAAAGGAATATAAATTCCCACTACAATACGACTTCAATTAAAATATTGATAGTTTTCAATAATTTTACGTAAAGAAAGAAATAAGAAAAGAAGAAAAAGTCAATGTAGTTTTACCTCAACAAGACCCTTGATCATATCATCAGTGAAATAAGATGGATCTGAGATCTGAAGCTCAAGCAAAACCTGAATCAAAGTCTTAACATTTTGGTCACATACACCTTGTTCTTGCATTTCCTTCCTTTTCTCATCCACCAAACCCTGAATAAACTCGTCAAATTTAAGAGCTACAGCTTTAAGCTTTTTCTCCTGCCTAACATGAATACCCAAACACTTCAAAAATGGGAAAAAATCCACAGCATTTGTTGCAGCACCTAATTCCATAATCTCTGTTATAACTTCCCTAAACTTTCTCGCATTCTCAGACTCCACTGCATCTCCATATATCCTCTTACCAGCAATCATCCTCATCATCACATTATTCGTAAGCTCGAAAAGCGCAGGCTTTATCTCTACCATTGCATTATCGCCTCCATTTTGGTGAAGTCTCCTTACAAGTGATCTCACCTCATTAGCTCGTATGTTGCCGAGCAAATGGAGGCGATGCGAGGATAAGATCTCTGTCGAGGCTATTCGACGATGTTTACGCCATAGGGCGCCGTATGGCGCCCATAACATGGTGGTAAAATCATACCCAAGGATTTTACCAGCCATGAGGCGAGGTCTGTTGGCGAAGATGATGTCGTTGTGGCCGTGGAAGCAGTCTTCCGCGGCCGAGGGTGAGGAGACGAGGAGGGCATGGCGAGAACCGAACTGAAGGCTGAGTATTGGACCGTGTTTTTTAGAGAGGTTTGATAAGGTGCGGTGGATTGAGTTTTGGTCTTTGAGGAGGTGGAGATGGCCTAGGATGGGTAGTGTAAGGAAAGGACTTGGTGGATAGTTTTGGAATTTGCGTAGGAATTTTTGGGTGATTGTGTAAGAGACTACGAAGATGGCAAAGTAGAGTAGTAATGATTTGTAATCTTGATCCATTTTGTTTTTTGTTTTGTTTGGTTTGTAGATATAGTACTAAATCCTAAGTTACATCGTGTATATATATGTACATATATAGTAAGCAATGTGTTAAAAGATTATTGGTGTTGATGTCACTTTTGCTTTAAGTGGTCGTGGGAATAAGTCTCACACTTTGCACGAATGATCTGATTTCCAAATAAGAAATAAAAAAATACTTCTACTACAATAGTGTTAAATGATGCAATTTAGCGCTTAAAGTTAATAGTCATATCCTAGCTCTCTAAAGCCATAGTTGTTTTTAGTGTTCCAATTTGTGAAAATCGTAGAATTTAGTGGTTATAGTTACATACGATTATAGGGTATATGGGGTCAATAACTATACAGGTAGATATGATTCTAACCATTCTGGAATCATCATCAAACATATTAGAATTAACCCATGTATATATATTTATCAAAGTATTTTAGTAATTTGATATTTTTATAAGTGTCTTTAACTTTAAAGAATTTATATTTCCCCCGTTTCATTATAAATATAATAAATAAATATTTTATATCTCACAAATAATAATTCTTTGTTGCATTTAAAACGAAACAGAGGAAGTATGTGATACTCCCTCTGTCCCAAAATATAGTTCCTATTTCTATTTTGAGAGTCAAATTTTAAAAACTATGACCAATTATTCTTACTAATGTATACAAAAAAAAACATATTCATGAGGGGTCTTGTTAGATTCGTCTCAATGTATAAAGTCGTAATATCAACTTTTTATATTTTTTACTAATAAAAAATAGAAGATATCGTAGGTCAAAGGTACGTCTTGGAAACTATGCAAAATGAAATGGGGACTATATTTTGGGACAGAGGGAGTACTATATTATCAATCAAATTTTTGTTTGTAATAAGTATTTCCAAAATGGAGATTCAAGTTGACTTTAGTACTATTTTGTAGAGCAATAGTAAATTAATAATTAGAAAATTCAAGTTGACTTTCTCTTTTAGTTATTGGGCTTGGGGAGCAAGACTGCTTGATAGGTAATACAAGTAGATATAAAAAAAGGAGCTTTCATAATAATCGTTCAATTCTTTAAGCGGCCGGATCTCTTTGTATATAAATTTTATTAGGAAATAGGAAAGTCAAGCTGACTTTCTCTTTTGGTTTATTGGCCTTAGAGTATGTCTTGAATTCTTAAACTGTTTCCATTTAAAGAAATGTATTTAATGTTTATATGTAGCCCTTAAGGGCTACATATAACATTACCCTTTTGATAATAATGATTTAATTTTTTAAGCGGGTGGATTTATTTGTTTATAATTTATTTTAATGATAAAAAGAAGGATCATGTTTAAATCTCAATCGTCGTAATGTTTTGATTTGGTATTTTTAGAACAGATGCTAAAGAGAAAAGAAGAGGATAAGAGGATCCTTACGTTCAAATTTCAATCACTACACTTGGCAAGATTCAAACATAAGATCATTATAAATCTAAAATAAGAGTCTTACGAAATAATCAAATACTACTCTACTATTATGTTTGTAACTTTGTATAGATATACACTTCCTCTATTTTTGTAAATTGTTACACTTCATTTTGGGAGAGAATCAAGAAAATTTTGAAAACATATTAAAGAAGTACAATCAAAGAATATTTGATTTTGGAAAATTCAAAAGAAATATTAAATATTATAGGAGAGTGACAAATCTCTATTACATAAGGGAAGGGGGGGAGCAACGGTGTCATCTTTTGAACCAACTATTTTGCCCTCCTTCCCTTACTAAATTACAAAAGGAATCTCAATACCAAAATGTTGTCAAACAAAGCCATCGAAAATTAATTTTCAACAATCACTCAGAAATCACTTATATGAGGAAACTTTACAAATCACTCATAAATTGAGAAAATCACGTTGTAAAAATCACGCAAACCACTCAAATAATCAGGAAACTTTACAAAAACTAAAAATTAACTTACACACTAAAACTAATACACTAGGATGTCAATACATACAAAAACATTCACAAAATTCACTTACAAATCATTGTTCTTAATAACCATTCACAATTACATACTCACAAAAATTACCTATAAACACAAATTTGAGAAAAACACAAGATTTGACAGTGATATTACACATTCGTCCATCGATGGTTTGCGAACTTTCAAATAGGTATATAATTCTTTTAATCTTCAAAGTTATTTTACATTAGTCGACTCTTATGTAGTTGAAAAATGGAGATAATAACAATTAGTTGAAAAAGGTTTTTATATAATTAGACTTAAATTTGATTCATTTTCATATAAAATCAGAAAACAAGATGTGTATGACATTTGATTCATTTATGACACTGATGAAAAAGTTACAAATTTAGTTCTTTTTTTTTAAATTCCAATATAAAATTTTTGCCCAAAACTTTTGCAGAATATCCATGTTCGGAAATAAAGTTTGAATAACAAAACAATATCAAACCTTTTTGCGAACAACTTTTGCAAAAATTCATTTTCAGAAAAAAAAAATACATTAATTTGCGAAAACCATTTCATGGAAATCAGATTGTGTATGAAAATTTTGAAATTTCATTTCACCTGTAATTAAAACTCAAAGTGTTCAAAATTAGAAAAGGAGAAAAATTAAAAATGACCATTTCATTCGAAATCAGATTGTGTATGAAAAACTTAAAATTAAAACTCAAAGTGTGAACATTTAGAAAAGGAGAAAAAATTCAGAATTTAGAAGTTAGACAAGGAAAAAAACTGAAATTGTATTATACTTTTCAGTTACAATTTTGGGATCATAGAGAAATTAATGAAATCCATATCAAAAACTATTATAAATTACAAAAATGAATAAAACCAAAATAACAACATGACGAAATTTAGAATAGAACATCATACTGATTATAAAATAACATGCGCATATAAGACTTGAGAAACAAAAAACTATTCAAAATGAAAAAAATGAATAACAACATAAAAAGAACATGAAAGAATCTTATTCACAAAATGGAGGTGAACTTAAATACTAACTTGCATTTTCAGTTTGTTTACTACTTAGTATTAGACCTAAAAATATCATCGCACGCATCGCGTGCACAAAAGGCTAGTATAATAGATGAGAAGGTTTTAGGTGGATTATTAAAATTGGGGGTGAAGTATATAAGATAGTAAAGTGTAAAATATTATGTAATAGGTTACCGTATAAGAAAATATAATAAAAGTAAAACAATTAAATAATATTGGATAAAAAAGAAAAGCATATTTGTTTGTCCTTGTCGCCAAAAAAAAAAAAACATACTTCCTCCGTTTTTTATTAGATGTTACACTTTTCAAATCACGGACTCCTAGGTAATTTTTAGAGTGGAGAGAGAGAGAGAGAGAATAAAAAACAAAAGGACCCCATGTGAACATGTGATAGGAGAGAGATAGAGAGAAGTTATTACCCAAAATAAAAGTGTAACATCTAATTTAAAATTTCCTAAAATAGAAAGTGTAACATTTAAAAAAAACGGAGGAAGTAATTTTTTTTGAAAAAAGGACATAGACACCTAGTAGGCTAGTACAATTTACGTGGATGACAAAAAGAAAGAAGCAAAAAAGGGCAAAAGGATAAGCGGAACCGTATAACAATAAATTTTGGCCCTTGCGGTGCAAGAAAAATTAATGGAAAAATCACAAGTGGAATAGTCAACTCGACTTCTACTTTTCCACCTTGACCATATGGAATAGCCTATATTGTTGTCAATTAGTATTTTTGTCGGACAATTACAATCATCAAATATATTATTATTTATAAGTTTCATAATAAATTTTAGCTTTTTGTAATTATTTTTAGTGCGAAATCGGTAAAAGTACGTTACGACATGATAAATTATTTTAAAAAAATTCCAAGTGTGAGGATAAAAATAATAATATCAATGGAATTGGGGTAAAAGAATGTTATTACATTAATAAAAGAATTAGAGATAAAAAGGTCTTGTCTATGTCTTCATAGTTACATTTAATTATAAGACTGTATTATGTTTTGCTTTGAAACACTAAATATTAAAATTGTGGTGGATTAGTGGTTAAACTCTCACATTTTATTTCAAAGGTCATGTCTTCAATTCCTATTTGCTACACATTGTTAATATAATATTTTTTTTAAGGAGGTCATGAACATGTATTAGAAACTTGGGTAAAGTGTCACGTGGCACCGTTCATTTGATAGGAACGCCTTTTAATATCTTTGCGTAGATCGCTATGCTTTCTCCATTCCGAATTAGATACAACAAATGCATTTTTACGCATCTCGAGACATTATTTTGATCATAAATATCTATAATTACATATAAGTAAAAATTTTAAAAAAATTACATTTTATGAAAGTATGTCACGAGACGAATCTAGCAAGATCCCACTAACTATGTTTATTTTTCATTATGTATAAGTCACAAATCTAGTCAAAGTGAAAAGTGTTAATAGTAAAAAAGTGGATGTGTTGCATTTAATTAGGAACGGATGAATTATGCTTATACTAGTTTTTTACTCGTAGAAATTGCATGGGAAGCTTTTTGTTTTATAACTTATAGATTTCGAAGTTCATCCTAAGATCATGGTGGTGAATACTAACTTATGCTTTAAAATTTTATAATTATTTATTGAGATTATTTTAAAACTAACTTATGACCCGTGTGTTAAGTGACTAATGTAGTTAATGTCATAGCGAATAATATGATCTCCCTTCTTAAAAAAGAGTTGATTCAAATAGTCGTTTATCTGTATATTGCTTCTGTTAGAATATCATAAGAAGTTTTTGTTTTATAAATTTAAGATTTTATATTATTTCACTCGAAATCAGGGTGGAAATATTTAACTTGTTAACCTATAGAAGTGATAATTTAAAAGTTAAGAATATAAAAATAAAATAAATATTTACATATAAGTTTGAAAAAATAAATTTTAATTTGCTATTACCCATATATAGGCTTTCTTTGAGCATGAATGGTTAGCTATAGAAAATCAATGATTGAATTTATGATTATTTACTTATTTAAAGAAAAAGGACGCACTCTATTCTTTAATAATGTTGCTTGTTACCTTTGCTTTGTTCGGAGTCTTGAATGCATAAATTTGATTATCATTTTTTGTAATATACCTAAATTAAATGAATTAAGGCAAATCTTATACGATATTGTTAACACATACGGAGTATTACGATAAAATTATACTATTTTTAATAAAATTTTAACCTTGCAACAAAAGTGAATAGACATTATAGAGAAAGGCTAAATACTTTTTACATATTACCATCAATGTCATTGACTAAAGTCAATAGTTTTAGACTTTGAGAACTTCATGAGAACAACTCTATCTTAATTTTAAAAGTAATAACTTGTGATTTATATTTTATGACATTGTATTGAAAATAATTAAAAGTGGCTTATAACCCTTACATTGTACAGTTATTGGTTTAGTGAAATGGACTTGATATCTGGAAGTTTTGTTCAATAGTAATATGAAATAATTTTTACATATAACTATCAATGTTATTGAGTACAATCAATGCTTTTAGACTTTGAAAACTCTACAAGAACAATTATATCTAAATTTCAAAATTAATAACTTGTGGTTTAAATTTTATGATATTGTATAAGCAATAAATTCTTTTGGTAAAATGTAAGCTTTTTGTTACCAAAAACCATTAGAAGGCCACCAAACAACAAAGCATCCTAACGACTTAACAGCATATCACACTGTTAATCCTAAGCAAAAACAACTATGACAAAATACTAAGAAAACACATGGCTTAAAAAACTCCTGAATTATTTTCTTAATTGTCCAAGAATTACTGGGCTTGGCTTTAAAAAGTAGTAAGGCATCATCTGCGAAAAAAAGGTGGGAGATGGCAGGGGCTGATCTAGCAATTTTCAGGCCTTCTAGTTCTTTTTGGTGCTGTACTTTGGAAAGGTTTCTAGAAAGAACTTCCATACACAAAATAAACACATAAGATGAAAGAGGGTCACCTTGACGTTGCCCCGTGTTTGGCTTGAAGGTTTCGGACGGTTCACCATTGATCAGGATTGTATAAGAAACAGACATAATGCATTGCATAATCCAGTGAACCCATCTATAGGGAAAATTCATCTTGATAAGTAAACTTCTACAAAATACCAACAAATTATGTCGTATGTTTTACTTAGACCAGTCTTCATGATACCTGTTATGGCTGAATTTTTTGACAGGATGACATTGACGCAGCGACGCGATGACTCGGTGACAGGATGTCGTCTGACGTGATGATGAAGCAGTTACGATTGAAAGACACAGCGGAGAGCACAAGGATGGAGCTAAGTGTGAAACAAGTAACGATTTCTTAAATAATAAGGAAAGAGCATTATGAGGCAAAAAATCAGCTATTAAGGAGCCTTGATTGAGACGTTGGACATCAATGGAGAAGATCTCCCATGATTTAAGCACCGAATTTAAATGTAATAATTAGTGAATTTATTTTTGTATTCGTTGAGAAAAAGCCAAAGGAGAAAAGAAGGCATATAAAAGAGAGAGGGGGGACGGACGTTTTTTTTACGCAACATTGTCAAGGAAAACACTAGAGAGAAAAAGCATTCTTGTAATAACAAAGTCACTCTCTAAGAGGGACAAAGAACGATAGTAGATTGGTGGATCTCCATCCACCCGCGGTTTTTACCCACCTTCATTGGGGTTTTCCGCGTCATCAGTTTTGTGTGTTCATCCCCTTTGATCCCCTTTGCACTTTTTGTCGTGTCATCTTTGCAAAATCTGGTTGAGTCGTCCCAAACTTTAATTTCATCACAAGTGGTAAATTTTAGCATAAACAATACCTGCATAGTTTTTCCCTTTTTTTTTTCTTTCTCACACAGTTGATAATTTCATGTGAGATGAAACAATCATCCATCATTTGTCTTCCAGGAACAAAGGCGTTTTGGAACTCATCAACCAAGTCCCCCAATATAGTCTTTAGCCTATTGACTAGAGTTCTCGAGATTATTTTGTAGGAGGTATTACAAAGACCGATGGGTCTTAAATCCTTGAGTTCTTGAGATCCATCATTTTTTGGAATAAGAGTCATGTAGGTTTGATTTTGCTCTCTTAAAATATGGCCTCCCGATAAGAATTAGTTAACACTTGCAATGACAACCCTTTTCACTTCCATCCAGTTGTTCTGATAGAAAATTGGTGGCATACCATCTGGACCTGGAGATTTTAGAGGGTGGGGACCAAAGGTGGCCTCTTGTATCTCCTTCTCAGAGAAAGGAATGGATAAGATCTGGATATGTTATTGTGTGAGGATTGGCATGCTAATTAGGATAGGGACATAAGGTGAAATATAAGTGTCTTCTGATTGTTGTCCCTTGAAGAGACCCTTGAAATTTGTAACAAACAGGTCTTTTATCTCTTTTATGTTCGTGCACCAATTTCCTTCATTATCCTTTATGGCTTTGATTTCATTTCTGGTACTCCTACCTTTAACACTCTTGTAGAAGAATCTCGAAGTTTGGTCTCCTAGTGCATCCCATCTTGATTTAGTTATTTGTTTCTAATAGGTTGTTTTCTCCTCTACTTCTTCCCTTATGATTTCTTTCAACTTGTAGTTTTCTTCTGCCTGCGAAGCTGAGGTGATTCCATTTTAAGCATTCGAAAGATTAATGTTAATCAAACTCCATTCTATTTTGTTTCTTTTCTTGTAATTTAGACACCGCGATCTTATCTTCCTAAGAGTATTCTGCAGTTTTCTTTGAAGAATAAAAGCACAAGAGCCTTGCACATGGTTACTCTATTCTTGCTGTATGACTTTTTTGATGTCTTCATTATCTAGACGTACACCAAGCTTCTAGTCTGTAAGGACGTGATTTTTTTGATGTTAGATGTTCATGAAATTGGAGAATCAGTAGGTTGTGGTCAGAAAGTAAAATTGGAAGGTTCCATAGTGTAGCTTCTGGACATTGATTTTTCCACTCTTCATTGCTGAAAGCTTTATCTATTCTTTCAAATATAGCTTCTTTGTTTAATTTGTTGTTTGTCCACGTGTAGTTGACACCATGTAAAGGAATGTCCAGAAGTTTGTTATGGAGTTTCCAATCTAGGAATTTCCCTACTCTTTTGATAGATTTAAAACCTCCCAGTTTTTTATCTTTGTTTTCCACTTGGTTAAAGTCACCTATAAGTACCCGATTGCCTTGGTACTTTGTTAATATAGATGTTAGATTGTTCCATACTTGTTGTATACCCCGTAGGTTAGGTGAAACCATAGATAAAGGCGACATAATAGAAAAACTAGCCATATCCGATGTTTTACAGCATATTACATTATTTTGTAGCAGCAAGGACAAAAACGACTACCCTCCGACTCCAACAGAGGAACCAACCTCCACTGTTGTTATCAGCATTAACCCCCGTACATCCTGGAAACTCGAGCTTAAAAAAATTTGGTTCCAAACTTGAAACCTGGCTCTTGGTTTATGACAAGAAAATAAAATCTACATTACTAATTTTGGTCATACTAGATACAAAACTAATAACTTGGGAGTCCAAGTTTTTTAGTCCCATGTAGTTCCAGCTTAGCATTGTCATTCTTGTCGAAGAGGTTATGGGTCAGCCACACCTGGAGTTGAAAGGGTAGTGTTAATAACAGCTTCCTTGAATTGTTGAGCATCCTGAGTGTGTCCTTCTTCTTCGTCACTTAGTCCAAACTTGAGGATTGCTATCCCTTTTGTTTATTTCTCAATTTTCAACCTTTTTGCTTTTGCATCATTCTCTTCAAATTCTTCTTCTAGAGGGGTGTTGTTAAGATCAAAGGTTTGTTGTCCACCCGGAGTTCTAATTGATTTTAGAGTTCCTCTTATGTTTTGAGCTAAGAACCCCATTGATTTCCAGGTTCTAAATCTTCTCTGGGATATTTTTGTTGTTGCGTTAGAAGAGCTAGCGTCAAAAGGTGAGATAGGGATCTAACTCTCCTAAGTTGGGATTTTTTGGGGAGGGTTTTTTCTGCCGGCGACAGAGGAAGGTTGAGATTGAAATCCATATCTTGATTAACAAAGTCCCACTCTTCCAGTGGGAAATCTGAAGCCGCGGAAGTGTATGAGTTTTGGGAGTAGGGTGAATAAGGAGTCTTTGGAAGAGGTTTGTGAGAAGTGGTCGAAATTATTGTTCTCTTGTTCTTGGTGGTGGGTTTCAGTGATTTTTTCTTGAAGTGGGCCTTGAGTATGGAATCTAACAATCTTACCAAACTCATCTCAATCAGCAAACGACAGGCTTTTGAAGTGGTGCTTTTTGTGTTGGGCCTTTTTGATATACTGAGCTTCTCCTTTTTTCAAGGTTTGGAGAAAGTTGGGCTGATGATTGTTGAGTTGTGGGCATGGTGTTAGGCCATTTTCGGCTTTTTGAGAATCTAAATGTGAAGATTGAACTACTTGGACATCTCCTCTTGGGCCTTGACCCTGTGCGTTGAACAATTATAGTGGGTGAAATCCGTTTTGACATACCACTGGAGGCCCACTAGTAGAAAAAAGACGATTTGCGTCCCCCATGTGCGTCGCACTAAAACGGAAACGACGCAAAAAGTGAATTTGCGTCGCATGGGAGCCAGAGTGCGACGCAAAACAACTGCTCACAAAAATGTCGAGGCCCTATTTGCGTCGCACGTCATGAAGGTGCGTTGCAAAGAGTGGATTTGCGTCGAACGAAGAAATTCATGCGACGCAGATGTGTTGGGCTTAAAATAAAAAAAAATTGATAGTGCGTCGCATGGGCGGGAGTGCGACGCAGATAGGCTCCCAACATATAAAAAGCCCCACTTCGCGTCTCTAACCCTAGATCCCGCTCCATTTCGTCCGTTCTCTCAGCCTTCACTCCTCTCCTTCACCTTTTTTCTCACTCTCATCAGCCTTCACTCTCTAACCCTAGATCGCCGCACTCTTTTCTCAGCCGCTCCCTCCCTGCTAAAAACTTTAATCTCCCTCCTAATTCTTCAGTCTCCTCATCGTCGCACTCTTTTCTCTCTCCTCATCGTCGCACTCTTTTCTCTCTCCTCATCGTCGCGATTGCTATACGTTCGCGATTCCAGAAAATTTTCTAACTCATCGTCGCACTTTAATCGCGATTGCTGTACACAACCCCACCGTTGCTGGTTAATTATGTTCATCAAAAATTTTGTTGCTGTTTTCAGATCTATGTACATAGAGATATTTTCAGATGTCATCGACGAAATTTTTTCGCTCATTCTCAGGTTTTTAGGATTTTTAGTTGTTGTATTACATTAACTGTTGAGAGATTTGTTTTTTAGGATTTTTAGACTATTTTTTTTTTTTGGATTAGCGAATTGTTGCTTCAATTCATCGATGTATTTTCACGTTTTTTCAGATTTACACGCTTCTTTTCTCAATTTCTTTGTTGTTTTTTATTCTTCATTTTGTACATATTTATTCGAATTTTGTATTGTATTCGCTTAATCTGTTGTACATATTAATCTGTTGTACATTCGTTATTTTCGCCTTTTAGAATTGATGATGTTGGATTGTTTGTTGTATTTGTGTTCACTTTGTTTTCATCTATTCTATTTGTTTTATTGTTATTCTCAGATCTGTTATTTTGGTTTAGTATTTGTTATATTTGTTTTATTGGTTCAGTTCAACGAAATTATCTTTGCAGTATATTCTAGGTCTAAAAATAATTTTTTTTTTATTAAAATACCAATTTGCGTCGCACATAGCCCGAGGTGCGATGCAAATCACTAATGTGCGTCGCACCCTAGGCTATGTGCGACGCACATTACCCTCTGCAGTACTCTGAGTTGGGCTGGGATAGCCATCTGCGTCACACCGTATACGAGTGCGACGCAAATAGCTGAACCATCTGCGTCGTTTCCGCATACGACGCAGATGGTTTCTGAGTCATTTGCGTCGAGGGCTTTGGCGTCGCACTGGAGTCCGACGCAAATCGCCTATTCTATACTAGTGAATATTGTTGTCAAGATAACTCAGAGATTCGAATGGGATGAAGGGGTCGTTCAAGGGGTCTCTTGGGATGTAAATGCGGTCACTCTATTTGAGGGAAACATTGAGAAAAAAGGTCTGCTAGGTTGATTTCCTCATAAGGAGGGAAGAAGACAACTTAGTGGTCCATAGAGTTAGGTTTTTGTAGTTTTTCTATGTTTAAAAGGGTAGGATGAGGGAAAAGAGACAAGTTGGATTTTTTTTTTCTTTTTCTGGTGGTGGTGGCCTGGTGGGAGTATATATTGCTATCCTATTTGCGAGGGTGAGGTATAAATAGAGGTAAACTAGAAGTGTAAGTGGATATGACGTGGGGTTTTTGTCAGATAAATCCTTATTCTGGGAGATGTTTGTCAGGGGGTTATTACTAGAAATAATGTCTGGCTGAAGGAGGTAGCTCAAGGGATGAGAGAGAATATAACAAATTACCTCAATGTCCTCATTGTGTGAGGGAAGGGTGTTTTTGTAATCTCTATTAAGCCTAAGGAGAGTACTGATGAGGAGACTCATACCTGCAATACTAAATGAGTTTGGCAGCGAGCTTTTAAATTTGCCATCTTTCGAACTAAATGAGATAGTCTTGAGCCAACCAAAGGCCTAGAGCAATGAATGCTCTTAGAGCACCATTACTCACAATTGAAAAAAAAGATCATCCCACTCTCTTTCTAACTTTCTCTCTCTAAAAAATTACATCCCACAATCTTTTCCCACTCATCTCCTTAACCATGAACCATTTTTCAATCATCCCAACTACTTTTTCCTCTCTCTCTTACTTTTTGACCCCACCCAACTACTTATCCCTCTCATCACCCAACTTCCATCATACAATATTTTTATTATTTACTTTTTAATGATATGAAATATTAATTACTAATTGATATTTTATTATTAATTAATTAAATAAATATAAAATTAAAATTTTAATTATCATTTTAATAATTAAGCTATCTATCTTTTATTAATACATAGCATATGTAATTAGCGTTTTTATTAAGTAATTAAATACGAAATTAGTTAGCGTTTTTAATGATATGAGACACAATTAGCATTTTTAATATAATTTTAAGAACGAAATACATAAGATGCTACATTGGTGCGACAATTACAAACTTAATTAAGAAAAAAAGTGCATAAAACTTCTCCATATCAAAATTTTAAACTTAATTAGCATTGCCACCAAATTTCTGACATGTATTGGCAAGTCTACTCCAACGACCTTTCAACATAGCAGCATTTCTTGGAGCAATTTTTGTTGGGTGTGCTATTCTTCCTGCCTCGAAAGCTTCCCAAACTTTCCCCAGAAGACATTTTTCTTTTGGTTCGTCTCACTCACCTTATCAAGAGTCGTGTTCATACATGCGGAGATCAGGAGTTCATCTTCATGTTCACTCCAAACCCTCTTACCACAATAACCATCAGAATCATCATCTTATATAATTTTGAGAGGTTGACATTTTCAGATGGGGATTCATGGTAGAGGTTATCATATTGAGGAGAATAATTTTGAGAATTTCTTATATAATTAGGATGATTAGGATCCATAATTATAAGAATTTGAAATTAAAGAGCAATGGAAGAAGAGTTAGAACAAATAGAAGAAATTAGTGAAGAGGGAGAAAATTAAGTGTGCCCAAAATATAGCAAAATGGGTCTCTATTTATAGATCTCGAAAAAATAGAGCTGTTGGTATTTTTTTTTTGATTTATATTTTTTAAAATATAACCGTTGTAAAATTTACAACGGTTATATTTTACAAACCAATAACAACGCGACACTTGGCAGCGTGCGTGACAAATGTCACGCTGAAACTGGTGCTGACACGCGTGTCAGCTGCCAGCTGCAGCGTCAGCAAGTCAAATTTTTTTTGGCTTAGAACGCAGCAAAACGCTGCGTATGGGCTGTGAAAATGTAGCCCACTGTATTTTGAAGAACTATGGACCTTTCGATGGTTTCCGTTTGAGACTTCGAACATTGGTATTGGATAGAGTTTTCATCATTTTGAACTACGGATGTTTTGGGTAAATGTAGACGCGTATAATGTTTATAGTGGGCTTTTGTCCTACGCCTGAAAGCTGAGATTCCTTTGGAGTTGTTTTTGTCTTTTTTGTAGGTGTTTTTCTGTTTTAAGGAGTTATTTAACTTGGTGGGATTGCTTGTAAAAATGGACAATTTTCGGCTTTTATTTTAGAAATTTCAGTTTTGGCTCTCATCATTACTTCTCTTTGTTCCACAATGAGTACTTTGGCTTCTGCTCCTTGAGTTATCATATTGCTCTGAACCTTCTTTGTTATCATTGATATCCATATTAGAACCATCCTCATTTCCCGAGTCATAGAAGTCGCTTGACACTAGTGGAAAAAACCTTATATGTCACTTAGTATCAGATGCGGTTTTTATAAAACCGCATTCAATTAAAAAATGGGAAGGAAAGGTGGAAGGAAAATTTGATGCGGTCCTCTTGTGGACCGCATCAGATTAATAAACCTGATGCGGTTTTTTAATAATCTGATGCGGTTCCTATACCGCATCAGATTTTCTAAAAAAAACTTTATGGCCCATTTCCCTTACAACCCCACAACTTGTGGCTCATTTCTGAAATAAACCCCAGCCAACCCTAATAATCTCCCTCTCTCACAATTCACAGCACCCCCCCTCTCTCTGATCCTCTCTCTCTCCTCTCGTAACTCAAACAACACCACCACCACCACACACCCTCCTCTCTCTCTCCTCTCGTAACTCAAACAACACCACCACCACCACACACCCTCCTCTATCTCTCCTCTCGTAACTCAAACAACAACACCACCACCACACACCCTCCTCTCTCTGTCGTTCTCAAACACCAATGACATCGCCACCGAAACGCCTCGTTCTCTCGTTACTCAAACACCACCACCACACACCCTCCTCTATCTATCGTTCTCAAACACCAATGCCGCCTTCGCCACCGCCAACGCGAAGTTGCATCCTCCACAAAACCCTAACCACAAACCGCCAACACCTTCGCCACCAATGATTGCGTCCTAATTTCGACTTCAACGAATCCCAGATGTACTCGCAGTCGAAATAAGTGATTTTTTTTTCGTTTTTAGTTGATTTTGTTAATTTTTGTGGTGATTATTATCCTGTAATTTTATATTATTCTAGATCTAGGTTTAATTTCGTTTAATGTTTTTCGTTTCTTATTTTTCTATTAATTAGTTTTTTTCTCTGTAATTTTAGATTTGGTTAATTACTTTTTTTTTTATTTATGTAATTTATATAATTTATGTTTTATAATAAATTGCTATTTTTTAGTTTAAATTCGTTTGTATATTTTTGTTGGAATTATGAATTGCGGTTGTTGGAATTGTTGTGTTTTGTTTCGGTGGATTTTTGTTTCTGTATTTCGTTGTTGTTTTGGTTGTTGTTGTAACTTTTTGTTCGTAAAACAAAGAATCTGATGCGGTCATTCTTGAAAACTGCATCAGTTTATCTTTTTCTGATGCGGTTTTGGACCGCTTCAGAAAACATCAGTAAGCTGCTGCGACCCCACATGATGCGGACCAAAACCGCATCAGAAAGGCCAATTTTGACCGCATCAGGTGGGGTTTTTTTCACTAGTGCGAGGAGGATGAATTATCATCATTGTTATTATTGTTGTTGTTGTTGTCTCCGCCTTAATCATTGTCTTGGTCTTGTGGGAGGGTGATCTCCGGTGGGCTGTCCCCTTCCTCGTCCATATCTCACAAATAATTCACCATGTTGATGCAAGTGGATCATTCCTATCAACTCGTTTTAGGCCTATCAATTTGCTTGTGAAGAGAGGGTGGAATGTTTGGGCTGTGTAGGGAGTTTCTATTCTTCATCCCACATATTCCATCACAATTTGAAGTGTTTCTGTGCTACTTCAATGGGAATTCTACATTTTGGTCTTTTGTGGCCAATTCTCCCACATTTGTTACAAAACACAAAAACTCCCTCATATCTAAAGTCTACCCAATCAGGTTCTCCACTGTGATAATCTAGATAAAATCCTGGTATTAGTGGATTACTGACTGAGATAACAACCTTAGCTCTTGGAAAATCTTTGAAACCAGGGGAAGTAGAAGGATTGTCAAAGTAGAGAACTTTTCCTATTCTCTTTAGTGCTCTTCTGGCTACTTGGGTTTGTTGTAAATGAGTGGTAGGCCTTCTATTTTTACCCAAATTCGAGATTGGATGAAGGTGAAATATTGGAAAGAAGTCCTCAGTCTGCATTGCAGCATCATAGCATAGTGCTCCTAGTGTATCTAGGTTTTCTCTATCTTTTACATCCAAACAAAAGAAGAAGAAGAGTTAACCTATTTTCTTGATCGAGATTACATCATGAGTTATCCATCTTAGGTAGACCCAGTCTTGTATATCTCTTTCTTTGAAATCACGAATATCTTTTGCTTTGCCGACTATAGCATTTAGGAGCAAAGTATCTTCTGGTAGAATGTCGCCTTCTAGGGGTCTGATGATATGACCCATTCTTCTGATTGTGTTTTCATTATCATTTGTGAGGTTGATGGTAGGGGAGAAAGGATTCATCTGGTCCTGGTTGGATTTAGTCCTGGTGGATTTTGGTATAGTAAGAGGGTTGATGGGTGGTGGTTATTTATGGAAGTATCACTTTCTTAGTTTAAGTGAGAGAAGTTCTCTGCTACTGGGAGAAGATTTTTTTATAGTTGCCAAAAATGACTTTTAATTGAAAATTTCTAATAGCATCACCTATGTTCAAAATTGATTATCTTTCCCCCATTATCTTATACAAAATCTATATTGCACCAAATGGGAAAATGCATTTCTTTTATGTTATTTGTGACTTGAAATCTTGTGAATGGCATAAGGTTAAATTTGAATGCACATATCTCTCAATCTATAAATGGTTTTGATGTGATTCAAATTGGAGGTGATATCTTGTTCAAAGAGCTTTCCAACTATAGGTCATATGCCCAATTCCGCTGAGAAATAAGAATGTTACTCCCGTTTTACGAAGAACTGCCGAGAGTATACCGCGACTCGCGGCAGCCACCGCTACTCACGGTTTGCGAGATGCGTTTCCGAATCAGTTTTTCTTTTTAGGATTTTGTGCGGAGTATATTCTAGGATTTTTGTGCGAGGTTCCTTATGTTATAAAAGGACCTCTTGATGCTCATTATTTACACATAACTAATGAAATACTTTTAACCTCTAAAATTTAGGACTCCTTGTATTATTCTCTCTGGTTTTTCTCCATTATAGTGAAGAAGCTCTAATCCCCCACCGGTGGACGTAGGTCAAATTTGACTGAGCCACGTAAATCCTTGTGTTTTTTTTGTTTGTTCATCTTTATTGTTTTCTCACCTTTATTATTTCATTGATTTTCTGTTCTGCATTAATCAAACTACAATACACTGTTTCCTAACAAATTGGTATCAAGAGCCAGGTTGTTTACGATCTTAGGTGTTTTTAGAACGAGATTGATTTTTTTGATTATGTCAATGAAATTCGATATTGAGAAATTTAATAGGCAAGTAAATTTTGGCCTATGACAATTAAAGATGAAAGTCATCCAAGGCTCTGGTAGGTGCATCCAAAAAGCCTTCGGGTATGACGGATGATCAGTGGGAGGATATGGATTTGAAGGCACTCTCGGCGATTCATTTAAGTGTGTCTAATTTGAGAGAAGTTGCCAAAGAGACGACTGCTGCGGGTTTGTGGTTGAAGTTGGAGTCACTTTATATGACAAAGTCTGTGACCAACCGTCTACTACTAAAATCTAGACTTCATGATCTCCGTCTAGAAGAAGGTAAACCGCTTGAGTTTTAGATGAATTCTTCTCTATAATTATGGATTTGCAAAACATCGATGTTGAGATATGATGATGAGGATATGGCTATTAGGTTGTTGTGTTCTTTACCACCTTCGTATAAGCACTTTTGAGATACCTTATTATATGGTAGAGATGATTTGAGTTTGCAGGATGTTAAGGATGCCTTAACATAGAAGATTTATTTGACAATAAATTGGTTAATAAATCTAATAATTCTGATCAAATGGTTTGGTTGCTCATGGTGGAAAGAATTATGGCAAAATCTGTAGCTATTGTCATGTGAAGGGTCATATTAAATCTAAGTGTTGGAAATTAAAGAAGAAAAATGGAGAAAGGTCCAACAATGATCAATCTACCAGTATTGTCGGCGTTGTTCTTGATGATGATCTTGCACTTTAGGGTGAAAAGATTTAGGGTTGTGGTTTCTACGATCTCTTCATGATTGATGCCCTTTTGGGATCTATTGGTAAATGAGAAACCGTGTGGATTTTTTCTATGGAGTCTATGATATATTGTTTTTGAGTTTGTAATAAAGTAGCAATTTTGGTTGTGCATTAGATTTTGTTCTAGTTATGTTATTTGTTCTCTCAAATTTGGTACTTTTGTGTTTATTATGTACAATTGCAATTTAGAAATTATTGTTGTCATTCAGTTTCTAGAATTGCCTTTGAGTTTGTTTTTGAGATGAAGAAGTGTTTGAAGAGAGTTTGGTCAATTTGAGGTAGCATGATTGGCGTTGGTGACTTTATACTCTCGATCTAGGCCATGCGATGATTTTGTATATGGATTTTGTGTTCGAAGACGCATCGGTACACACTTATAGGAGATGGTTGTTTTCTGGATTGCCTAAAGTGAGTAGGCTTATGGAATTTTGTTTAAGGTGGAGGTTATATGTTTATGGTGAGCATCACTTCTTGGTTTTCAGTTCAAGGTGATGTTATCTTGTTTGACCGATTTCAAGTCCAGGTGGAGATTGTTATTTGTGACTTGAAATCTTGTGAATGGTATAAGGTTGACTTTGAATGCACATATCTCTGAATCTATAAATGATTTTGATTTGATTCAAATTGGAGGTGATAGCTTGTTCAAAGAGTTTTCCAACAATAGGTCATATGCCCAATTCGCTGAGAAACGAGAAAGTTACTCCCATTTTACGAAGAACTACCGAGAGCATACCGCAACTCGCGGCAGCCACCGCGACTCACGGTTTGCGAGATGCGTTTCCGAATCAGTTTTTCTTTTTAGGGTTTTGTGCAAAGTATATTCTAGGATTTTTGAGCGGGGTTCCTTATGCTATAAAAGGACCTCTTGGTGCTCATTATTTACCCACAACTTATGAAATACTTTTAACCTCTAGAATGTAGGACTCCTTGTATTATTCTCTCTGGTTTTTCTGCATTATAGTGAAGAAGCTCTAATCCCCCACCTGTGGATGTAGGTCAAATTTGAGTGAACCACGTAAATCCTTATGTTTTTTTTTATTTGTTCATCTTTATTGTTTTCTTGCCTTTATTATTTCATTAATTTTCTATTCCGCATTAATCAAACTACTAACTACAACACCCTGTTTCCTAACATTTCAAAATATGAAAAGGAACTCCAATTTTTTTTTTTTTTTTAAAAAAAAGGAAACTCCAATGGCTTAACCTTTGTCCATATATTCTTCTATATCTCGAACAGATTATTTTTCCATTCTTGGTGAGCAAGCCAACATTATGTACACAGTACATACCCCAGAACTTTCATAGTTGACCGAAGATACCTGTCTTCGAAAGTTTTTCCAATAGCAATAAATAGCAATCACGACTTTTATTTCAGTCAAGAAAGTGAAAAATCCACTAACTTTGACTCAACTTACTTTTCCACCTTAAATTACTTGATGGTGACGACGCGAAGAATAATCTTCCCAGTTCCCATAAAGCACAAATCCAAATTGTATTTCTTCTCTCTCGTCAGCAATCTCGTATGCTTTCTTCATTTATCATAGTGTGTATATATATAGCATAGTAGCATACTAGCATATAAAGCGCTAATTCAAAATCAATATACGTACTTAATTAGTTCCTAAAAAAACTTCAAACTACAAATGGATTTGAACTTGCTGTTCTACGCTCTCATTTTCTTAGTCTCCTACATAATAACCCAAAAACTCTTACACAAACTTCGAAAGCTTCCACCCACACCTTTTCCCACCTTACCAATCTTGGGACACCTCCACCTCCTAAAGAGCTCAACCCAAATCCACCGGACCCTAGCAAAGGTCTCAGACCGCTACGGTCCGGTGGTTCAACTCTGGCTAGGGTACCGCCGTACCCTCCTTGTGTCCTCAGCTTCAGCTGCCGAGGACTGCCTTCACCACAACGATGTCATCTTCGCCAACCGGCCTCGTCTCCTCGGAGGAAAGATCCTAGCATACGACTACACCACCTTGTTGTGGGCACCTTACGGCTCTTTATGGCGCAACCATCGTAGGATAGCAGCAACTGAAATATTGTCCCCTCATCGACTCCACTTATTAGCTGACATACGAGCTGATGAGGTACGATCATTGCTTAAGAATATCAATGATCAAGCTGCTTTAGGAAATGATAGTAAGGTGGAGATTAAGACGGCACTTGTCGAGTTGACGTATAATATTATGATGAGGATGATTGCTGGGAAGAGGATGGATTCTGAAGAGGGCAAGAGATTTAAGTTGTTGCTTAAAGAGTTGTTGTCTCTTGGTGGGGCGTTTAATCCTGGAGATTTTTTCCCTTTTTTCAAGTATTTGGGTTTAAATAAGGCAGCTGAGAAAAAAATTACGGCTATTTTTGTTAAACTTGATGGATTTTTCCAGGAATTGGTGGATGAGCAAAGAAGGATAATGGAGAAAGAGGGAGATAGTGATGGTAATAATATGAAAAGTAAGAACTTAATTCAGGTTTTGCTTGGATTGCAGAAAACTGACCCTACTTACTCTACTAATGATATCATCAAAGGCCTAATTCAGGTGATTTTTGCTTTCTTGTCTCTATTTTAATTTTTTTTTTATCAATTGGATTCTTTTTTTTTGTCCGTAATGTTTTGCTTTTTTAGTGAGATTAGAAGAATACTCTTTATTTTTTTATTTTTTTACTGTGACAACGCAGCTTATTTACTTCACATATACTCCCTCCAGTCTTTATTAGTTTACTCGTTTGTTTTACGCAAAGTTTTAGGAGAAACTAATAATATGCCTTGTATTATGTATCTGGATTGTGTTTAAGTGCTTAACTGCATTTTTTTTAAAAAAAAAGCTAGTACTACATGTCCCAATAGGCGTAACACTTCAACCCTTCCACTAAAACCTTAACATCACTTAATTCCTCATTTCCTAATTCTACTAGACTGTCGTTGTGCTTAATTTATTTCATCGGAAAACTAGAGTTTTTAAAAAATGGGATTTTAGGATCAGATCCAATCTAGAGTATTAAATTCGGATTGGATGTGATCAAATTCAAACTCTAATTGGTTTGGATTCGGATTGGGAAATTGAAATTCAAATTTTGTTCGGATCGGATTGGCTTAGGCCCTAATCCAAATTGTACACCGAACTTTCACCCCTAATTGTAGGACATAGAAGGAAAGAGAAACTATTGTTTTATGGTAAAGTTGAATGTATGTGTGATGAAAAGTAAGTGATCTCATTCCAAAAATAAAAACAAAAGAAATGGGTAAATTAATAAGGAACATCTCAAAAAGAAATACGGGTAAACTAATAATAAAGACCTGAGGTAGTATATATTTTGTTTGACGGGATCATATATTATTTCTTTCTATTAGGTGTGAATAAAACAACTTATTACATGAACTGACTTAAATTTGTACATAAATTTTACCACTAAAAAGTATATTGAATTACGTATTACTTTAAATGATAAAAAGTTGATATTTTGTTAATAAAAAAACTCAAATGGACCCGGTGCACACTAACTTAGTGTATACTGAGTTGGTAAGATATTAACTTCATATAGTGAATTCTACAGAGATATAGTGAACTTATATACAATATAGTATATTTTATTAACGAAAAACATAATATGAAATTATATGCAATATGATAGAAGAATTAATTAGAATATTTTAACATACAGGAATATCTAAGTTGCATAGTATATATCATGACACGTGTTCTAACATATGGAATGATTTAGTTTCTCCATGATATAATGAGTGTCTGAATGATATAGTGAGTTTCTGCTTGATATAGTGTGTGTTTGAATGATATAATGAGTTTCTGCATGATATAGTGTGTTTCTGAATGATATAGTGAGTTTTCGTATGATATAGTGTGTGTCTGAATGATATAGTGAGTTTTTGTATGATATAGTGTGTGTGTGTTTGAATGATATAGTGAGTTTCTGTATGATATAGTGTGTGTGTGTGTGTGTTTGAATGATATAGTAACTGTGTCTGAATAATATAGTGAGTTTCTGCATGACATAGTGTGGGTTGGAATGGAATAGTGGATTTTTGCATAACATAGTGGGTTTTCGCATAATATAGTGGGTTTTCGCATAATATAGTGGATTGTTCAATAATGATATGTTGTTTTGCCTGGTGCACACTAATGTTAATGTGAACCGGGTCCACACAAGTCAGATTGTTTTGTTAATTGTTTATTAAACAAATCTATACTAATATATGAAAAGGCTTTTGTAATTAAGGAACGATGTCATGTGACACTTTTCCTTAGAGTGTTTAACTGCGTGTAATCCACGTACAATGAAAAAATGTGTTGTATAAGATTCGACACCGTGATCACAAGCATATATACTATCATACCAATACATCAAGGTATCAAATAGAAGAAAAAAAATCAATTCTCAAATAAAACCAAACACATGATATTAGGTATTAAGTTCCAAACCTATACCACATTGGTTCATTCCTGATTTAAAACTCATAACATGCACTATATGAACCAAACGCCCCCTTATTATGATCATATTAGATATACTATTAATTATTTACCATTGAGAAATTTATACCTTTCTTTTTTGTACCAGATATTATTTTTAACGGGAACAGAAACGTCATCTAGCACAGTGGAATGGGCAACGGCATTACTACTAAAACATCCTGAAATCCAGGACAAGGTGAGAAAAGAGATCATTGAACAAGTAGGACATGATCGCTTGATCGAGGAACATGATCTTCAACATCTTCCGTATCTTCATTGCATAATAAATGAGACACTACGTATGTACCCTGTTGCTCCCATTGTACCGCCTCATGAGTCTTCGGAAGATTGTGTGGTAGGAGGATATCATATTCCTAAAGGTACCATGCTAAACGTGAATTTATGGGCTATTCAAAATGACCCTAAAGTTTGGGATGAGCCAAGACAATTCAAGCCTGAGAGATTTGAAAATGTTGAAGGTGAAAGAATTGGATATAAGTTCATGCCCTTTGGATCTGGAAGAAGATCTTGTCCTGGTGAGAATATGGCGAAACGCGTCGTCGGGTTAGCTTTAGGATCGCTGATACAATGCTTTGAATGGGAAGGTGGTGAGGAAGAGATTGACATGGAAGAACAGGTTTCAGTTAGTATGTGGAAGGCCAACCCCTTGCAAGCTAAGTTTAAGCCTCGCAAACAAATGATAAAGTTATTATCTCAAATTTAAAAAGACATGATTTAGATTAATAGCAGCTTCTACTATGACATCCTTTGAAGAGTATGATTATATATATCCTTTTAGGATTCTAAACAAAAATGATATGTTCAGATTTTTTTAAAGTGTGTTTTGTTTAAAGGATACTTTCTTGTTTAAGAAATCTATTGTAACAATTTGTTATACATCCCAGCCCATTTGTATCATATTAGCTTTATTAGGATAGTGAATGAAAGATGGTTTTTCAAATTTCTTGTCATCATCAGGCTATACTTATTCTCGAGAAAACATGAATCTTGACCTTTCAGTACATGATGCTGTCAGGATTGTTATTTTGCAACCACATGCAGCCTCAATTGAGCCTCCCTTTTACCATTATGTTTTTAAAAAAGAACATGAGGATTATATTAATTGATTAGTGTTTCGGTTGTGAAACGGTTGGCGGCCTCAAGAGAAGTCCACCAAAGATCTGAGGAATGATGTCTTTTGGTGAATAGCTGCACAGCGAGCAAACATGAGCTACCCTCGGGGTGGTTGTGAGGAAACCTCCTCCGACGCTCAAGTCAGTGTTTGTCCAACTAGGATTTAGAGAGAGAAATTATAGAGAGAAAGATAAGTTATTTTTAGTATGAGAGAGAATGTACATGCAGAATAGTACTAGTGGGGTATTTATAGAAGTATTATTCCTCTAACAGGGCGTGTAATCCTTCGACACATGTATGGCTGTGACGCACTTGACAAGTGGGAAGATTCCCCTGCTTTTGACTCATTAGGCGACCACCAACGTTGTCGGACCGCGTAGATGAACTGATTTGTTAGAGTTGTGGGCGACGTTCGCCGCGCTCGCGTCCTCATTGATGTTCGCGTACTCACCATGTTGGTTCGCTAACGTACTTGGTCATACTCATACAACTAGTCCCCCAGCATCATTTGGGGTCTTGACTGCTAAGGATGTTGTTGATGGACGCAAGCTATTTTTGTCATGTCTGATTTTTCACAGGGATTAATTCGTTGGATGTCATGTGTCGCTGCAGGGAGTTGAAGCATTTTGAAAAGTTAAGGATTGAATTTCAAAAAATCCCGCCCAATACTTTATTAGGTCTTGATTTTGCCGTGACACTTGGCAGGAATCTGGAGAGGAGTTGAAGAGTTCTTTTAACCTCAACCGTTTATCTGTGCAAATAAACTATAGCAGTTGTCTTTTTCTAAGTTTTTATCCTATGCTCAAAACTCTCTTTTTCCTTCTTCAGTTTTCTCTGACACATTCCTCCATAACCGAAGCTTGCATTGCTCGAGAAATCATCCTTCTTGTGCTCAAATTGCTTTGAAAAGTTTCTCAATTTTCGAGTTTTTACATTCCGGTTCTGGTGCACTGAAAATTTCACTATTTTCCAACAAACATTTTATGGGTGTTTCCGTTCATGGGGTTTCGTGTTTTTCCGACGTTCTTTCGGGATTTCTGGTGGTTCTTTGGCTTCAAGCTGAGAACATTTGGTGCGATTCTACCTTCTGAGGACTTTGCTCATCTTTTTCGGCAGTTTTCGGTCCTTACTCTCTTTTTTCCGGCGGTCCTTCGTTTCCAAGTATTCCCTCAATCTGTTTCCTCGTTTCCTTAAATTTCTCTCGCGTTTTCATCATGTCAGACCAATATGATAGCCAGAATGCCCTTAGTGAGGTGTTTATGATAGAGAGTGATCCTTCTTCCCCTTTGGTGATAACGATCCTACTTCCCCTTTGGCCGACATTGAGCTTGCTTCTGGTTCAAGTCCTGTGGGGGAGGACTAGGTTGTTAGCGGACATATCCCTTACGGCCTAGAGAAAGAAAGAGCTGAGGTCAAAATTTCTTAACGACCCTTCCACCCTGAGGAGCATAACTTGACTATGAGATATTAGTCCGCTAGTCAAAGCGGTGAGAAACAAATGCTTAGGGAGCTTAGGCACCAAATTCTTGCTAGACACTCTCTTAGGCATCCATCGGCCGATGTCGTTCCCGACCTTGATGTAACTCCTCTTAGAGAGCGTGCCTGGTTGGATAGCCTGGCGGATGCCGGGGTTAAGATGTCCACAAGTATTTGTACCACAACAAAGATCGAATTTTGTAAAATTTCAAACATAAAAAAAGAGAAAAAAAGGAAACATATGGTTACCTTCAAAAGAGACGAATTGCGTCTTCCAAAATTCCTATCCTGCCCCGATTTTACTGCTTCAAATGCTATTTCGTTGATGTTTAGTGGATTGGAAACCCTAATTCGCTCGTAATTCTCCTTCAAATTTTCCGTACTTTCAACTTGAAGGAGAAATGAAACGAAGTGCCTTTTTGTTCTTTGCATTTAATACCACCAACTAACCACCTGCATAAACTTGGCGCTAAAATAAAGTTAGCAAAAGTCAAACCAAGTTAGGGTCTAGTTAACGTCGTGTCTAATTTCGTCCAGTTTTATGACAAAAATCAAGTTTAGGGTTATCGGAGACAGGCTTGTCAAAGTCAGAGTTATATAGAAAAAAGGCCTATAAGCACTAGTAGCATAATTGCTTATTGCTGCGGTGGTATTGCTGCGGTTTTACCCGTACGCAGCAATATATCATGTAAAAAGAAAAGGAAAAACATAAAATAACTATATTACTGCGGTTTTGGCCGAAAATCGCAGTAATATAGTTTTAACGGAAATTTTAATAAAAAAAGTTGACTTTTTGACCAGATATATTGTTGCG
The DNA here is from genome assembly GCF_026745355.1 of Beta vulgaris subsp. vulgaris. Taxonomy (NCBI): domain Eukaryota; kingdom Viridiplantae; phylum Streptophyta; class Magnoliopsida; order Caryophyllales; family Amaranthaceae; genus Beta; species Beta vulgaris. Next base: position 2,891,917 of record NC_079202.1, on the reverse strand, counting down.
GTTTTTGACAAAAACCGCAGCAATATATTAAAATAATATTAAAAAATAATATTTTGATACATTGCTGCGGTTTTTAAAAAGAACCGCAGCAATATCATTAAAAAGTATATAAAAAAATTAGGGTTTCGCATATAAGGCCTCCTTAAGCCCGCCTCTTATTACCCTCAAACACGCCTCTCTCATACTCTCACCCTCAAACACGCCTTTCTCACCAGTCCTTAATGTTCTCTCTCATCCGGTCGTCCCTGAAGCTCTATCATCTCCTCTCTCTGATCTCCTCTTCCTACCCTCTTCTTGTCTCTCGCCTCTCTCCTATCCACGAAGTAACAAATCCATCTCGTTGTTTGTCACAACAAATCCACCGGCTTTGCTTCCTCCCTCGTTCGTCGCCACCCTCTCATCATCAACACCGTCGCCACCCTCTCATCATCAACACCGTCGCCACCCTTTTCGTTCACTCTCCTCGTCGTTCGTCGCCATCAGCGAGAGACGTATGCGAGCCGTTCACTCTCCTCGTCGTTCGTCGAAATCCGGTGGAGATCTGTTTCTGACAACCGGAGATCTATTTTTTAAAAAATAAGATGTGAGCCGTTGATGCGAGCGCTGAAAAATCCACTAGTCCTTGTTCGTTTCTGACCACCGGAGATCTGTGTTTTTAAATTTTCGTTTCAGTTTTTCTTTTTTATTTCTTTTTTTTTTTAGATCTGTTTGTATTTAGTGTTGGTAGATTTTTTAGATCTGTTTTTTAAAATTTTTGGTAGATGGTTTGTTTTAGGATTTTTTTTTGAGTTTTTTCGTTTTTAGTTCAGTTTCTGATTTTTTGTTTTTATTATAATTTTTGTAATTAGTCATTAGGTTGTAATAGTTGTTTTGTTATTTTTTATTTTTATTTTACTTTTTGATATTTTGTATTACTTATGTAACTAATTTTTTATTTTTATATATTAATGAGATTTAAGTTATTTCATGTTTAGTTTATCGACAAATTTGGTGGATGGTGGATGAGTTAGTTGGATGGTTTAAGCTTTCAAATTTAATTGTTAATTTTTTTTAATAAAAAATTCTTTTTACCTACACGAGACCTATTGCTGCGGGTTTGGGAAACAACCGCAGCAATAGACCAAGATATTGCTGCAGTTTCTAGCCAAAACCGCAGCAATATCTTATACGTTTTTAATAAGAAATAAATATATTGCTGCGGTTTTACAAAAAAACCGCAGCAATATGTCCAAATATTGCTGCGGTTTAAAACTGCAGCAATATAATTATTACCTATTGCTGCCCCCTTAATTGCTGCGCGCCCAAAACCGCAGCAATAGGCCACTTTTTGACCGCAGCAATTAGCATATATTCTAGCTACTAGTGAAGTCAAGGTTATCTGAGATAATATACCTAATTAAAACTCATAACCATTAAAAAATTAACCTTAACTATCAACCCGAAACCATAACAATATTAACCAAACCACCATAATCATAGCCCAATACAATAATTTTTTATCTAAACTTATAACTAATGATCCAAGACAATTATTAAGCCGAAAATCATAACAAATAACAAGCAAAACAAAAATATTTAGTATTCACTTAAGATCATATTTTATCTCGAAAACTATAACAAATAACATGATAACTATTACGAATAACGTATAAAAAATTACTAATAACTATAAACAACAGGGCCGGGGCTAGGATTTCAGGGGCCCTGTGCCAATTCATAAAAAGAGACCCTTAAATTTCTCTTCTTTCTTTTTCCCAAAAATTATTAGAACTAAATAAACTTTGTATATATATACTTCTTCTGTTTTATTTAGTTGAAACAAATGAGATTTTTTGTGACAGTTAAAAATGTCTGTTGCAAATAAACGAAAACGGAGGAAGTATAAAAAGTTCGTAAAGATGATACTCCCTCCGTTTACTGTTCATACGCTTCCCAATGCACATTTTATATCCTTAATATCTATAATTGTGTATTTTTAAAAGTATAACGATTGAATATTAATGATGTACTTATTAAGATGAATCAAATAAGACCCCACATGACTATATTTATTCTTATATATTCATATATATATTGAAAATTCTCTATATGTGAATAGTGAAAAAAAAAACAAATTGACAGAACAATACAAAACGGAGGGAGTATATAATACCTGTAAAATCATAAAAATCTCGTACATATTATGATATTCACTTAAACCCTCATGTCATTTAGTTAATGGGTTAATCAACAATTTAATTACAAAATTCAAGGTTAAATTGGATATTAAATACCTTAACCTTTTCCCAAAGCATCTTTCAGATTTAAGAGTAGAAGAATAAATCTAAGATGATGAATAAATCTACTTTGGGAACATCTCGTAAAGTGTGGGAAGTTGAAAAGAATTAAAAAAAAAAAAAGAGTACAGCTGTAATGTGGTGGAAATGAGATGAAAATGAATGTGTGCGGATTCGACCCCCTTACTTGAGGTAAGTAAGGCACAAGGCATTGCCACTGATCCATAGGATTTTCTTTGATATATTATAGTAACAATAGTAATAAGTAAAGACATTTTGCGTCCCCTGCCAATCCGAGGCCCTGATCGGTCGATCACCTCGCTCCGGCCAAGCGCCGGCCCTGATAAACAATAACTATTAACCTTAGAAATATAATCAACCGTAACTATAACTCATAAAATGAAACTTATAACTAATAACATGTAAATAATTACTAATAACTAAAAATATAACTATCAACCTTACAAATATAACTATTTAGCAAGAACGATAACTATTAACTTGGAGATAATAGCTAATTTCTAGAAAATCTTAACTACTTACCCAAAAAATATATTTCGACGAAAACTATGAATAACAACCTGAGCACCACACTCATAATATATAAGAGATACATTAGAGTTTAGATCCATTGATAGAAGGAACACAATGAACTTTGAGAATTAAGAATATACTTTTTTTTGTAGGGGATTGAAGGATATACTTACTTGACTTTGATGGAACAATAGTGTTATTTAAGAGAGAGAAACTAAACTAAACATCACAAATTCTCATCATCAAGATTGAAGAAGACACAAAAAAGGATTAGTTGAAAGCTTCAAATGTTTGAAAAGAAATAGATGTAGGCTTTAAAGAGAAACGAAACTTGAGTGGAGGAGGGGGAAATGACAGTGTAAATGAGAGAGAAATTGGAGGGGTAGAGGAGAGTCATATGAGAGAGAAATGAGAGTTGGTAACGGAGAGAGAAAATATAAATGGAGGGAAAATGTGATGGTTTTACTGGCATAACTAATAGGTACGAGCGCTTAACTAATTTCACTACTAGAATGACATACATTTTTTTTTTTTGGTAAACAAAGCATTTCATTCATTAATTAATAACGTTAAACATATTACAATCCGCTAATAGTTGTTCCACACAATAACTAGGGGGTGAGGGGAAAATCCTAGTTACAATACTATCATCATCCGTGACCCTGCATGCTTTAGCCAGGAGATCGGCTACACCGTTGTGCTTCCTGCTACAATGTTTAATCTGAAGATCCAGCCTGCTCGTTATCCGCTGCCTGCACATGATGATTAAGTTTGCATACAGATCAGAATGCCCCCCCATAATGAGGAGGATTGCATCCTTACAGTCAGAATATATAATGGCCTTCGGAAGGTTATATTGCTGAACAAGATAAAGAGCTTCGAGAATCGCTAGAAGTTCAGCTGTAAAACAATTGTTAGTGTAAACCTTTCTCTCAAAACCCCCAAGCCATTTTCCCTCAGCACTGCGAATCACCCCCCCAAGACCCGCGGCTTCCCTAGACCCAACAAAGGAAGCATCAACATGAATCATCAAGACCTCTCTAGGGTGGGAGAACACAAGTGGATCCAAAGTTATACAAGTCAACACTGTAGCAACATAGTCAAGCACCTTCCTCCTAGCTTTAAATCCTATAAGACGGAAAGGGGTTGGATTTTGGTTTTTGAAGACGCACTCAATCCTGTCTTTCCCAATTTCATGGCACAGATAAGGGAATACGGAGTTCCAGGGCAAGTCCCAAAAACTACTAGTCGAAAGCATGTTCTCCCTAAGCCAGTCTCTGAAATCGGTCTTTGCACTTACAGGCATCCCAGGCCACCCCCAGATATCTCTACTTTTGCTACAGTCCCGGATAATATGCGCACTATGCTCTACATGAGACTGACAGCGCGGGCAAAAGGGATCATGGGTCATACCTCTGATCAGTAACATATGTCTGTGAGGAATACGGTCCTGCCATACCAGCCACATGAAGAATTTGATTTTTGGTTCACAGTTACCCTTCCAGATCCATGAGAGATCAAGAGGCTCATCTAAGGTAGGGAGTTGGGCCGTGTAGGCCTTTTGGAGTCTAAAGCCCTTATGGTCCACAAAGTCAGGGATGAGAAGATCCCCGGGACTATTTTGGGGAGGGTGGGGGTTGTAGCATAGAATACGATTCTCCAGATAGGAGGGGAGTTGGAGAGAAAGGGAGGAGAGGTCCCATTGGCCAAGGTACAGCAAGCTCTGGACTTTCCTATCGTTTTCCTCAGGAGAAATTGGTCCATATACCCATCCCCTCAACGGCCCTATCGAGAGCCAATCATCGTTCCAAAAGTTTATATTTTTCCCATCCCCTAAACACCAAGAGCTATTTTCTCTAAGAAGATCCCATCCCTGGCCAATGCTCTTCCAGATTACCGAGCCGTTCTGAAATTTGGTGATGTGCTCTTTGTACATGTATTTGGATCTAATACATTGGTGGGCTAGGTTCATTTGTTCCTGAGCTAGTTTCCATCCCAGCTTGGCAAGGTAGGCCCTGTTCATAAGTCTCTGGCTCCTGATTCCCAAGCCACCCTGATTCTTAGGCAGTAAGGTAGTTTGTTTATTAACCATGTGGATCTTCTTCCTCTTTCCCTCCTCACCCCAAAGAAAATTATTACAGATTGAATCAAGGTCATTAAGGGTGGTTACTGGAAGGGACATAGCTTGCATGTGGTAGGCCGGAATGGTACCTAGGGTTGAGGATATGAGGCAAAGTCTATCCGCTTTGGATAGAAACTTGGTTTTCCAATTTGCCAGTCTGGCCCTGACTTTGTCCACAATAAATTGGACTTGGCTTCGAGAGGGACGCTTATGGGAAATTGGAAGGCCCAAATAAACCCCCAAGTTCTTGGATTCCTGAATATTTAGGGTATCCATAAATAGGTCTTTGTGCTCACTCTGGGTATTGGGAGAGAAGATAAGTTTGCTCTTGGCCTCATTAATCTTTTCCCCCGACTCCTCACAGAATCTCTCAAGAACTGAACGGACTGCAAAAGTCGTATCCTCATCCACCCTACCAAACAGGAGGAGATCATCCGCAAAGAGAAGATGGGAGACAGGGACACGCCCTCTCCCCACCCAAAAGGGAGTCCAGGCTTTGCTCATACATGCTTCATTAATCCTCCCCGTCAAAGCTTCAAGACATATATTGAACAGGTAGGGGGACATGGGGTCACCTTGTCTAAGCCCCCTAGAATGCTTTAACCCCTCAGATTGTCGCCCATTGATCAAAACCCGAGAGGAGGCGCTAAAGATACAGCTCATAATTAGGTCAATAGCAGGCATGTCTAGTTGCAGGTCAAGAAGACACTCTCTTACGAAGGCCCATTCAATTCGGTCGTAGGCTTTTTCCATGTCGATCTTAAGCGTGAACCACCCCCACTTCCCCTTTTTCTTTTGCATGGAATGAAGCACCTCAGATGCTACTACTAGGTTAATATCAGGGCCCCTACCCTTAATGAAGCTGTTTTGGTTAGGAGAAATCCAGGCGGGATAAGAGGTTTGAGACGGGTGACAAGGATCTTAGTGACCAACTTATACAGGGTATTACACAAACTTATAGGACGGAACTGCTTTACCGTCTCCGGACTGGTCTGTTTAGGGATAAGGCAAATCAGGGCCTGGCACAGATCCTCCGGAACACAGCTAACCCTAAACCATTTTTGAACGTCCTTACACACATCCTCTCCAATGACGTCCCATGTTTTCTGAAAGAAGATTGGGTGGAAACCATCCGGTCCCGGGGATTTTTGAGGCTTCATGCTAAACAAGGCTTCCTTAACTTCCATAGGGGAGGGCACAATCCCAACATTACCTGTATTGGTCATCCCTATGTTTCGGATCCACCTACAAGATTCCTTCTCCGAAGAGTAGAGATCTTTATAGAAAGTCAGGATAAGGTCATGGATACCTCTTTGGTCAGTCACCTCATTACCCACATTGTCACATAATCTGTTAATCCTAGACGCACTACGTTTGATAATGACACTCCTATGGAAGAAACGAGTATTCCTATCTCCCTCCCCTACTCTATCCATACGACTCTTGGTTTTCCAGAGGACCTCTTCTTGGTCTAGTGTTGCCAACAAGGCATTTTGGATAGTGCACTCAAGGTCCTGATGAAACACTGATGAAGGGTGAGATTGGAGGTATAGTTGGGTACCCTTTAGCCTCGCTAAGAGATGACGCTTTCTGCGGTAGATATTCCCAAATGTTACATGATTCCATTCAATAAGAGACTCCTTGAAGGCTTTCAAGCTTTGTTGGATGGAAAGACACGGGCGAGGCCACTTATTCAGGACTCCCTCTCTAAATCTACTGTCAAGGAGCCACATTGGCTCAAACCTAAAAGGTTTCTCCCCCTGAATGAAAGGATCATTGTGGAGCTTAAGGAGGATAGGACAATGATCAGAGGTGATCCTCGGAAGGTGCCACAGGTTCGCATTGGGGAATAACTGGATCCACTCGGAATTAGCCCAACCCCTATCAAGTCTTTCAAGAATCGGATTTGCTTTCCTTTTATTGGTCCAGGTAAACTTGGGTCCATTAAAACCTAGGTCAATGAGCTGACACATGTCCATAGTGGATGCAAACATGTCCGCTCTACGTCTACCCACCGGTCGGCCCCCAAACTTTTCACACTGGTTAACAACATCATTAAAATCTCCTATAACTAACCATGGTTTACCAAGGTTCAGAGCAAAACATTCTAATTCATGCCATAGATTTTGTCTAACATGCAATTTAGGACTAGCATAAATAGCTGTAAGAACAAAAGAAGTGTTTGTAGATCGTACCTCAACCATGCCATAGACTCCCTGAGCACCTTCTCCTATCACATGGAAATCCAAGATATGCGATTTCCATAGCAGGAGGATGCCCCCCACAAAGCCATCAGGTTCAAGCAGATGCCATGAATCAAACCCCAAATCAGCAACAATATCATTCGTCTTCTCACGCCCCACCCATGTTTCAGCCAGGATCACCAAGGAAGGATAGTGATGCTGCATGAGAAGGCGGAAATTCGGCTTGAATGAGGGTCTAGCCAACCCTCTAACATTCCAGAACAGCACATTCATTCCTTTCTTAACGGGGGGCTTATCAAGGAGCATCTTTAGGATCCCCTCGTTTCCTACTACCCACGGGTCGACTTCGGCACCGGTTTGTGGGCATGTCCAATGTTTCCTGTGTGGCCACAATATCACTTCGGCTTCTCGAGGGCTTTTTCGCCCGTTTTCCATGGCCCAAGTGGTTGTAACTCCCAGCTGTTTCATCGGGATTTGGAGTCTTGCAAGTAGAAGAGCATTTGAATTGCTCTTTGCTATCATTCGTACATCCCGTTGTTTGACCATTATGAGAGAGCGGACCATTGGGAGAAGGGGAAGTGGATCCACCCATGGTCCCAAGCTTGCCAACATTGCTCTTTCTTCGCTCTCTACTCCTACCTCTTTCTCTAGGAACCATTTCAGAAAAATTTTCATGGTCGGGGGAAGATGATCGGCGTCTAGTACCTGGGGAATATGGGCCGGCCGAAAGGTTGAGTTCAGATACATCATCACATGACCGGCTACTTCTGGGTTTGAATCCGGGTTGGCAATCCATGCCTTGACCTCCTGGAAGGTTAGCTCGGTGTGAAACTCGTTGGGATCCTCCAGGCAGTCGGGGATGTAATATTCCACCACTGCGAGGTTCAGTTCCGCTTTCAGCGGGCGGACCGGACGTGCGAAAAGCACAGGGCTGCGAGGGCAGGTTGTTATCACACGGGGTTCGGGGGGTGAGTTGGGAGGAGATAAAGGTGGTGGAGGGGAGAGTGATTCGGATAGGTCCAGCGTTTCCGGGTCGCATGGCCTCCACATTTTGACTGGGGAGGGTGGTTTTTTGTGCGGAGTTAAATTTTTTCGTGGGAATTTTGTGGGGGATTTCTGGGTTGGCTATGGGCAAGCTTTGCTCGGGTTTAAATAGAAGGAAAGAGGGGGTGGGAGAGCTAACCGTATTTTTTTGCTGGGAAGCAGCTGTCGGATTGGAAGGAGGATGAAGAACGGAGGTGACGGGTTTGCAGTGTTCCTGGGGAGCAGCATCAAATGTCAGCACCCCCTTGCCACGTTTCGCCTTCTCAGGGGAGGAAACTAAAATGTCTTCTTGCATTTCCTACAGCGCCGCAAAAACGTTGGCAGTAGATTTCTTAAAATCTTTTGCCCCTTGGGAGTACGCGTGGGGGCAAGTATAAGGGTCCCATCAGATCTCCCCTTTTCTCTCTCTTTCTCAGAACCTTTAAAATCCACTTTTCTCTGTTCCATTTTCCTAGGATGCCACGTGGCCGGGTATTTTCTTCCTTTACTTTCTCCTTGGTCAACTGTTGAAGTCTTCTTTTTACCATTTACATAAACCCATGCAGGGGTCTCCTTTACTTTCGGGCCTTCCCCCTTCTCATTCCCCGGCTGGACATAGGTGGGCGCCGCCTCCGGTTGATAATCCGGGCAATTCTTCATGTTATGACCAATCTTGCGACATCTGTGACAGAGCCACGGCGAGTCGAAATAGACTAAGCTTTGGCATGTCTCTCCCACCCAAGCCCTTCCCGGAACACAAACATCAGTTTTCATTAGCACACACACAGAGGCGAACCGCTTTCTATCCCCCTCCAAAGAATGGGCGTCAATTTTAACAAGAGATCCCAATGAGTTCCCTATGGCATATAGTATATCTTTACAGAAAAATTCAAGGGGAAGTTCAGGGAGACTCACCCATATGGGGTAGTGGGTGATGGCGGCCATGGAGGGTTTGAACCCGGCATGCCAGTCCTGGACCCAGACAAGAGCTCCCATGACGAGCCATGGTCCATCAGCGAGGATCCGTGATTTCTCAACAGCAGATTCACATTTTACGCTATAAAACCCCTTCCCAAGAGCGATGAGGTTCATGATACCCTTCCACTTCCAAATCTTCTGAAGTTCTTTTTTAAGAAACTCTTGTGAGAAGGTTTTCCCCACAACCTTAAATATAACAGCCTCACTCCATGGTTTCACAAGGGTGAGGTATTTCTCTTCAGAGATTGGGATGAAGACATCATCTTTTTGGCATTGGATGGGTTGAGAATCAGCATAGGGGACCTTCATCAATTTTAGTGGTACAATCTCTGAAATTTCGGATAGAATGGGGTCATTGGCTGAGGAATTCGCCACATCACAGAACGACCGGAGCAGCGGAGGGGCTGAACTGACGGCAGCTTCAAAGGCATCTGCTTGAACGGTGATGCTCTGCTTCGGGAGACTCTGGCTGGGTTGCTCGCTTTGGGCCGTGAGGGCGGGTTGGGTGGTTTGAAAATCAGGGGGAAGAGGAGGGGGAGAGAAAACTCTCTCTTCTTTCTCTCTCATCAAAGTCCTTTTTTCATGAACTAAGTTTGATCCTTTTGAATGAATGACATACATTAATTGGTCTGATATTAACACTAACATGAGATTGTCTTTTTCAAAAATTTGTGATGTAAGCATCACCTAAGATATGGTTAGTTGCATTGCTTTAGATGAACGACAACCTTTCTTCAATTCTTCTTCAGGCACACAGTCAAGTATCAATTTCCTTAACACAAATTCTTGGGTATAATCATTACATTACACCATTATATATATGGTATAACAACTTAAAAACCGTCACTTCTTTTATAAAAAAAAAAATTCAAATGACATGATATTCATGTCATTATTTGTTTAGTATATGCCATTTTTGTTGAAGTCCATATAACAGTATGCATGTTACACAATAAGTTATGGAATAACATCTTACACTCAATACATACTTTTGTTACAATAGTAGTCCCAAATTTGGATCTATGCTTGTCTTTTAGTTAGGTAAAAGGGTTTCCAAAATATAGTATATACAAGGAGGCTATTGTATTAATAAAAAGTAAAAGAAAAAAACTAAAGTGAAGAGATATTACAAAACAAAAACTCACACTTTTGTTTGTTTTCTCTCTATAAAGGTTTCTTTATTGTCTTGCATTTCTTAAAGAACTCTTTCCGACAATGGTGAGTTTATCACGATTCACGACCTTTTCAATGAAGAGTATGGCCTACAATACTATCAATTTTTGTTTTTGGCATTTGCATATTATGATCGTTGTTGCATTGTATTTCTAAAGAACTCTCTCCAATGATGGTGAGTTTATAACGACCTCTCCAATGTAGAGTATGACCTACATATTATCAATTTTTTTTGAATATGTATATTATGATCATTGTCACATGAATCATTATTATGATGAATAAAAAATAGTTTTGGATATATTATGCACATGATTAATGATACACTCGTTGGAGCATTGGTGCATGATGAATCTACTCTACCTATCTCTAAATTTCAATTAAATGTATATATACTCTTATAGATCTAAACAATTTATCACTTTATTACAAGTGCCGACTTCAATAGTGCAAGTTTTGGACCTGCTAGCAAGTTTGTTAATTGTTAACTATTGGCTAAATCATTAAAGCAACATTGACAGTTTTGCTAAGGAAAGACATTTTGTTTTATTGAGCGAATTGTCTAAGCAAATATTCATAGGTCCCAACTCAAATAAAAGTGTAGAGCAAACTGATTTTTTTGATGCATGAATAACTCCACCTTAGCAACAAACAATTTAGCTAAATCAATAGATAAGTGTTGGCTTAAAATAAATTTATATAAGGATAGTTACGGATCCACCTAAGCAACAATGGACTTGGCTAAATACTGTTGTTGGCGTGTATCCCTTACTTTTTCTAGGCCCATAAATTATCAGAAACAAGGTAAGCCCAAAGGAAAGTATATTAATTTATCAAATTAAAATACTAAAAAACAGTAGATATTAAAAAACAGTAGATATTATTCCTCCCTCTGTTTCAAAATATAGTTTCCATTTCTATTTTGAATGTTTCAAAATATAATTTCAAAATATAATTCTCATTTTCATATTTGGTTCTATATTTTTTCGTTATCAATACAAATATATTAAAAGGCCTGCGAAAACAAGAAACTGTGCCACGTGGCGTTCTCCCTAGGGAGTTTTAGTTCATATAATCTATGTACAATAAAAAAAATAATAAATTGTAGAATATAGGGTTTGATCTCAAGACCTCAAGTACATATACTAAAATTTTAACCACTAGGCTAAGTTATATTAGTGTTATTATCATAAAGTATTATATTAATAAATGAATTTTTTCTTACCCGGGGCATAACCCGAGCCTAATAACTAGTTTATCTAGAAAAATTGTGTCCCATCATTTATTTGATTCTTGAATTTTGTTTTTTTCTTTGTTTATTCAACCAAAATGTTACAATTAATGCTCTCTCACCAATTATACTCTATTCTCTCTGCTAAGATCATTTTTTCCATACAACATTTTAAATAAACAAAAAATCTTTACTATCCTTCCTAGATTCTATTAGCACTAGCCTTTTGTGCACGCGATGCGTGCGATGATTTTTTTAGGCCTAATACTAAATAGTAAACAAACTGAAAATGTAAGTTAGTATTTAAGTTCACCTCCATTTTGTGAATAAGATTCTTCCATGTTCTTTTTATGTTGTTATTCATTTTTGTGATTTTGCATAGTTTTTTGTTTCTCAAGTCTTATATGTGCATGTTCTTTTATAATCAGTATGATGTTCTTTACTAAATATCGTCATGTTCTTTTTTTTGGTTTTATTCATTTTTGTAATTTATAATAGTTTTTGATATGGATTTCAGTAATTTCTCTATGATCCCAAAATTGTAACCGAAAAGTATAATACAATTTCAGTTTTTTTTCCTTATCTAACTTCTAAATTCTGATTTCACAAATTGATATATTTAAGAATTTTCATCATTTTAATTTTTTCTCCTTTTCTAAATGTTCACACTTTGAGTTTCAATTATATTTGACAGGAACTTTAAGTTTTTCATACACAATCTGATTTCGCTTGAAATGGTTATTTTTAATTTTTCTCCTTTTCTAAATTTGAACACTTTGGTTTCAATTACAGGTGAAATGAAATTTCAAATTTTTCATACACAATCTGATTTCGCATGAAATGGTTTTCGCAAATCAATGTAAATTTTAATTTCTAAAAATTATTTTTGCAAAAGTTGTTCGCAAAAAGGTTTGATATTGTATTGTTTTTCAAAATTTATTTATGAACATTGATATTCTGCAAAATTTTGGGCAAAAATTTATATTGGAATTAAAAAAAAGAACTAAATTTGTAACTTTTTCATCAGTGTCATAAATGAATCAAATTTCATACACATCTTGTTTTCTGACTTTATATGAAAATGAATCAAATTTAAGTCTAATTATATAAAAACCCTTTTCAACTAATTGCTATTATCTCCGTTTTTTCAACTACATAACAGTTGACTAATGTGATATAACTTTGAAGATTAAAAAAAATTATGTACCTATTTGAAAGTTTGCAAACCACCGATGGACGAATGTGTGATATCACTGTCAAAATCTTTTGTTTTTCTCAAATTTATGTTTATAGGTAATTTTTGTGAGTATGTAATTGTGAATGGTTATTAAGAATGATTTGTAAGTGAATTTTGTGAATGTTTTTGTATGTATTGACGTCCTAGTGTATTAGTTTTAGTTTGTAAGTTAATTTTTAGTTTTTGTAAAGTTTCCTGATCATTTGAGTGATTTGCGTGATTTTTACAATGTGATTTTCTCAATTCTAGGAGTGATTTGTAAAGTTTCCTCATATAAGTGATTTCTGAGTGATTGTTGAAAATTAATTTCCGGTAGCTTTGTTTGACCCCCATTTTGGTATTGAGATTCCTTTTGTAATTTAGAAAGGGAAGGGGGGCAAAATAGTCGGTTCAAAAGAGGACACCGTTGCTCCTCCCTTCCCTTATGTAATAGAGATAAATTGCCGTGAAAAAGGAAAATGAAAACTATATTTAAGACGAAGGGAATACCACTTTAAAAATAAAACTGAAAAATATCAATTAAATATAGTAATTTTCTAAGTTATGAGCTCATAATGACCTATTAAACTAATCAGTAAAAAAAAAAAGGAAACCCTATTATTATTCTCATTTTATACTGTTTTCTTTCTCCAAAAACAAATCACCCTCTTCTTCAGTAGTGTCGCCGCTTTATAATAATTTTCAATTTCCTCGTCACGGGTAACACTTCCGACCCTGTACATCCACGTGTCTTACTAAATTCCAATCTCAGTCTCTGCATCACTTACCACCACTATTTCTCTTTCTTTTACAGTTTAACTGCGCCCCTTCAATACTTATCTCTCGCCGTCAACCACAAAAAAATAAAAACCCCACCCATTTACAGCCGTACGATTATCTCAAACACACTTTCTCTCTCCTCTTTAATGAACGGCCCACAATCTCCCCAATCCTACGCACACAATAGCTTCTTTGTTTAAGTTCAGTACATGCGTACAGCTCATCATTGTGGGACCCAATCTTCTTTCATTTAAAACCTTCTCTCACTTCCCTCCACGTGTCTTCTTCCCATTGGCTCCTTCCCAACTAGGAAATTGTATAAACTATTGTCTACTTGGGTCCCACTTCAGATACTTTGGGTTTGGTAACAGCCTGTCAACAGCTGTACTCCATCCACTCTGCAACTAATGCCTTCTTCCTTTTTTATTTTCTCTTCTTTCAGAGAAAACAACAAAGAAAAACACATATCTTCAAAATAAAAATATAAAAAAAAAATCCACAGATTTTTTCTCCTCTTTTTCTACTTTCCTGTTATTCATAAACCCACCATTGAAGATCAATAACAACAAAACATAAAAAAAAAAAAAAATTAAATTTGTAGAATGAATGAATGATGGTTTTTTTTTATGCAGGATGCAGAATGACTCCTGTTTCGGTTTGGAAGATTAACACCCCTAATAGTAAATACTACAAATAGTACTTACTATACAGAATGCGCGCCACATAAAAATCGCGCACATCCCAATACTACTACCTCCAGTTGTTCGATTCATTCCAGAACTTCACTAATTCCGAGGCCGATTTTGCTAACATACGCTTGCTTCTTTCATTTCCTTCTCCTTCATATATCCTCCATAACCCTTCATTTCCAACTCCTCTGATAAAACGAAGTCGTTTTCAGGAGAGAGAAAATTCAAAAATTATGGACCCATGTCCGTTCGTCCGGCTAACCGTCGGAAACCTAGCATTAAAACTTCCAGTACCAACAAAACCAGCAAGAACAGTAATCCACCCAACATCAAGCCCATGTTTTTGTAAAATAAAACTAAAAGGTTTCCCAACTCACACCGCTGTAATCCCTTACATTCCGCCGGAAAACACGAATTCCGACGCAACAAACCACCCTTACCCTCAACCAATAGCGGCGACTTTTCATTTAAGCGTCGAAGATTTAAACAAGTTGTTAAAGAAGTCTATTTTCGGTGGAAGTTTGGTTTTGAAGATATCTATATTTACTGGGAGAATTGGTGGTTCTTGTGGGGTAAAAAAATCTGGGAGATTATTGGGGAAAGTTACAGTACCTTTGGATCTTAAAGGAAGTGAAATTAAAGGAGTTGTTTTTTATAATGGATGGATTTGTATTGGTAAAGAGAGTAAAGATGAATCATGTGTTTCACAATTTCATCTTAATGTAAGAGCTGATCCTGATCCTAGATTTGTATTTCAGTTTGATGGTGAACCTGAGTGTAGTCCTCAAGTTTTGATGATCAAAGGGAATATTCGTCAACCGGTTTTTACTTGTAATTTTAGTTTTCGGAGTAATACTTCTTCTAATCATCATCGACGTTCTAGGTAATGTTTTTTTATTATTACTTCAAATTCGATGCAATTTTTGTTTTTTTATCCATATGAGCTACGAAGTGCAGTATAAAATTTGAACATGTGACTATCGTTCACCGCCTCTCAATCTTATTTTATGCAATTTGTTGTACATACATGTTTGATTTCCTTTGTTTTGAGTTGCTAGTAGTATTTTTATTTTTTTTGTCAAGTTTGTCACGGGAACTATAGTTTATGATTTATGATGGTTCATGAAAAGTGATTTTTTCTAATTTGTGTTTATGAGGTGTGTTATTAGATTGTTTGATTTTGTATGATTTTTCGATGCAATTTGATGTACACAATAATGATTTCTTAGTAGTAGCGTTTTGTTTGTTTGTTAAGTTTGTCACGGCAATGTTTTTTTTTTTTTAACTGACTGTTCATGTTGGCCGACACTAAATCATTTTAAGACTATCAATTGTGTTTGGTTTTGAGGTGTGAATGTGTAATACTATATTGTTTGGTGAAGTATGTTACAAATTTGTTGATAGATTTTTTGAATTTTTGAAATTGTATAGATCATCAGAGCAAGGAAGTGGAAGAGGGTGGTTGAGCACGTTTGGGAGCGAAAGAGAGAGACCAGGAAAAGAGAGAAAAGGGTGGTCAATTACGGTTCATGACTTATCCGGTTCACCAGTAGCAGCGGCGTCAATGGTAACACCATTCGTAGCATCACCTGGTTCAGACCGAGTAAGCCGGTCTAACCCAGGTTCATGGTTGATCCTAAGACCGGGTGAGGGGACGTGGAAGCCGTGGGGCCGGCTCGAGGCGTGGAGAGAAAGAGGAGCCAATGATGGGCTAGGGTATAAGTTCGAGCTCATATCCGATATGAACGCCAATGTAGGAGTTGTGCTAGCCGAGTCTACACTAAACACTTCTAAAGGCGGGAAGTTTTCAATTGACTTGGGCTGCGCCCAATTCAATAATAGTAATAGTAATAGTAATGCGAGTGGTTCAAACAGAGGGACTCGTTCCCCCGGATGTAGTCCAAGAAGAGGAGGTAGTGGGGATTTTGGGACGAGTTTGTGGCCATACAATGCTTACAGAGGGTTTGTGATGGCGGCGCGTGTAGAAGGGGAAGGCAAGTGTAGTAAGCCGACTGTGGAGGTGAGTGTGCAGCACGTCAGTTGCACGGAAGATGTTGCGGCATATGTGGCATTGGCTGCTGCTGTTGATCTGAGCATTGACGCTTGTAGGCTTTTCTCTCAGAAGCTGAGGAAGGAGCTTTGCCAGAATAATGATCAGGGTAGCTGACACTATTTGTTTTTTTGGGTTAATTTTGCTTCTATTTTTCTCAAGTTTTGGGTAATTTTTAGTGAGTGATGAAGTTTGTACTCCGTCGACTTTTTTAGATGGTTTAGTACTATTATTAGCAACTACTAACCAGATTAAGGGTGGGGGGGGGGGGGAACTGTGTATAGTAGGGTGTAGATTTCAGCAGCCAAATACTCCTAGTAGGGAGGGTAAATCTATTTTACCACTTTATTTTATGTGTGGCTTGTATAAGATCTTTGTGTTTTTTACTTAAAAACAGTGTAAGATCGAGTTTTGAACTTTTAATATTGTTAGCTTATAACTCAACTTAGCTTAAAATTCAACATGAGTTCGGAAAATAGAAATCAAATTTAATGACATGTAATGTTTATCTTGTTAATTTTACGAGTTGAGTTCTACATTGCTCGATACTTGAAAATATCGAAACGAGCTCAATAGCTCATGTAGTTCGCTGTCTAATTAGGCTCATTAATCAATATCACAGAGTCATAGTCTTATAAATGTGAGTATGTGACATATTTCAAAACAAAGTCTATGGTGCAATTGTGCAAGTACAACTCTTTTTGTTTAAAATGACTGCAAGTGCAATTCTATGCAGATATTGTGCTGCAAAAAAGCCAAGATTTTAGGTACTGTCTATAAGCTTCCTCTTACATTGATCAAAAGATGTTGTCCAACGTTACGGTTATAATCCATATTCCATGTTTATGTCTTTGTGTTTGTGTTTGATCTAGATCCACCTGCAATTGGCGGGTACTAGCAAGTAGCAAGGAGCAACCGAGCCGATTACAATGTTTTTCAAATTTTCCGCACAAATAAATGTCCCGAGTTCTCGGAAAAAAATTGTTCACTCTATTGATTTTACTTTATTCTTATTATCCTTAATTTCTATGTCAAATCCAAAAGTAAATATATTATAATATTCCGTCAAAAAAATATATTATAAGATGGAGAAAGTCAATAAGTAAATCAACCAAATTTTGGTCTAGACATATTTGTCCCTGATTATATAATTGTTAGATCAACCAACTACTGACAATATATTGAAACTTAAGATTAAAATTATAATTAAATAATTGAATCTAGCAAAATAATTCACGAACTATGTAACTAATGTACTTCACTTTCTACTTCTAGTATAACTTCACAATATGTTCTCCAAGGAAATTAGTTCAATGAGGGCGCATTTCAGAAAATTAAACTTACAATGAGCAATTAAAATGCACCTATGAATTAAGATGTACGGGGACATTAAAACAACAAAAACGGCTTAAATGGATAAACAAATTGGAGCCTAATTGACCTCTCAACTAAGGGTCTGTTCTCCCCAGCTTATTTTCAGTTCAGTTCAGCTCTAATAAGTTCAGTTCAGTTCAGCTCCAATAAGTTCAGTTCAGCTCCAATAAGTTCAGTTCAGATCAGTTCAGTTCAGTTCAGCTCAGCTCTATTCTTTTATAACCATTTTGTTAAATATTATTATTATTATGTTGGTATAATTTATTTTACTAATTACTATTATTATTATTATTTAAATATATATCATTACTATTAAGTATTATTATTATTATTATTATTATTGTTGTTTCTATATATTTTTTTTATTGTAGCTTTACTAATTATTATTACTATTATTATTAGGAGGAACATGGTTTAGGTCAAAGCACAAATAAACCCACTTTTTTTAGCCCATAAACCAATCAAATCGCGTCAAGACGGTTTATTGTATAATTTTCGCGGTCTATTACTAAATATTTTTAAGTTATTAAATATAATTATTAAAATAGTAATATTAATTTACTTCTTAGATATTATTGTTATTATATATCATCGTCAAGTATTAATATATTAATACAAATAATATAAAATATTATTATTAATTATCATTACTATCATTAATTATTATTATTATTATTAATTTATGATTATTAATATTATTTATTTATAACTATAATTTAAAAATATTCAAAATATTACTATTATTATTATTCATTATTATTACTTATCATTATAATTATTATTTAATATTCATATTATTATTGTTTAAAATATTATTTATATATTTATTACATTCAATTTATTTCAATGTAATATAATTCAATTCAATTCAATTCAATTCAGTTCAGTTCAGTTCAGTTCAGTTCAGCTCTGATAAGTTCAGTTCAGTTTAGTTCAGCTCCGATAAGTATAGTTCAGTTCAGTTCAGTTCAGCTTTGATAAGTTCAGTTCAGTTCAGCTGTTTTATGCCGAAGAGAACAGGCCCTAAGGTTATGGTTAAGTCAAAAATAACTATCAAAATATCATATTTAAGGTCCAAATTGATGTTTGTATCGTTCACTGCCAGCTTAGATTACTATTAATAAATAAAAGTAACAATCAAAATAATCAATGATAAAATAAATGCTAAGGGAGGATTAGTGAAGACCACGATTACTGTATAATTTACAATTGACATGGTGATTAGTAGTCTTCCTCCACTAAAAGAAACAATAAAATTCAAGAAAGACCAAGCATGGAAGCTTGACTTTACATAAAACGAGGTAGTTTATTCTAATAGTATAGAGTAATTAAGACCAAGAAAATTACGAAAAAAGAAGTGTTATGGATGCAAAAGGATCTCTTGTTTTTACATATCTATTCTTATACTCCCTTCATCCCAAAAAAATAGTTCATATCTCTTTTTGCACTGATTGCACAGTCTTCACAACGTATCTTTGACCTACGATATTTCCTCATTCTTATTAGTAAAAAATATAAAAAGCTGATATTACGAATGTACCAAAACTTATCATGAGTTGTTTTTTTGTATACATTAATGAAAATATTTCATCAAAAGTTTTAAAGTTTGACTCCTAAAATAAAAACATGAACTATATTTTAAAACGGAAAGATTATGCTTTATACTAAAAGTAAAAATAACTAGAATTGACTTTCCTCTCGCTTGAGTTGCTCTACCTTGTTGTGATAACTGATAGGGGTTGTCCTCCTAAATGAGTTGTTTTCCCTCTATACATGAAACTTTGATAAATGATTGCACTGAAATTATATATATGGGTTTTTTAGTTTAGCATCATGCTATATGCAGTTCTAAGGGTTACATATGAGACATAAATACATTGTTTAAAATGAAAATTATTTGTCAATTCATGACAAAAGTTTGCATTAATCTATGTAATGAATGATCAGTTAATGCTTTTTTTTTTTTTTTTTTTTTTCTATTTTTAGCTTCTTATATGCAGCTCTTAGGACTGCATTTAGCTTTTCCCTATAGTTTATAGACATTTGACTTATACATGCATCAATAGTTTAAATTTATTGAATTAATGACCATTTTAAAAATAATTTAAGTAAAAACAGACTTGGCTGTTAGCTAGTTTTTTAATGTACTCTCTCTAGTTTTTATTAGTTCTCCAACTTATTTGGGTACAAAATTTTAGGAGAAATAAGTATGTGGGTAATTTTTTTTTTATCATACACTATATAGTGAGCATGATATACCCAAGGTTATCTTGTTTGCTCATTGCTCATTTTAAATCATCTAAATGAGTAAAATGTAACACAGAATGAGAGTTCCAAATGAGTAAAAATTAATCTTAACTGTACAATGCACATGATAAACTCGAGAGTATGATGAATGAACTTGTATGTGGGTCATAGAAAAAAAAACAAAAAATATTAATTTAGTGGGCATACTATAGTAAAGTTAATATTACGGGCCAAGAAAAATAGAGAGAGAAAAGGTAAAAATAAATAATAAATAATTGATGGGATCATTTCAAAAATAGAAAAAGTAATTAAAAAATGATAATTAAAAAAAAGAAGGTAAACTAATAAAACAACCTGATTTTGTACTAGAGATAACCAATACTTGGGCCTTTTGTCGTCACAAAAAGTCAGCACAAATAGTTGGGCTCATAAAGTCATAATTCATTCATATTGACAAAATAGAATAAAACATATACTTGTACATTTCAACATTGTTCATCACATTCCCCAGTTTTAAACTAAAGCTCAAAACTTTGCCATAGTTTACACTCTACAGTTGCAAGTTTGCAACTTGGAAGTCAACTCTCTCTTTCATACATACAAACAAAGACAGAGTGATGAAGGCATTAAGTTGGTGGTTGATTTTGCTGGGTTTGCTGAGATTAGCATCTGTTTGGTTCGGTTTCTTTGATATTTGGGCTCTTCGTCGTGCTGTTTTTGCACAAACTGACAGTAAGCAAAACAAAATCTTTTTCTTTATGTAAATTTTATAAAATTCTTCATGTAATTCTCTCTTTATCCCATATTCTTTTCTTTATTCATGGTTGTTTAATTTTATAATTGGGTGGTTTAAATGCAAACCTTTTTGTTTCTTTGAGATCCCAACTCATTTTTTGGTTAATTTTCTGCTGAATTATTGATGTAGGTTTTGTTGACAAATCAGTGTTATAATGAATACCATTTCCAATTCCAAGAAATAATGTTGGTTTAATCGAGGATGTTAATGTTGATTTGAATGTGGTGGAGATCCCAAAGTTTATGAAATTGCTTAGAATAAGAGATTAGCTTATGTGGCTGAGTGACCCAAGAAATTCTGTGGTTGCAAAATCTGATTTTCTGTCTGTTCTGAGAATAGTTCCATATCTTTTATGTGAGAAATGTGTGATGTAATTTCAGATTTTTACTGATTTCCCTCGTTTCTGATCACCAAGTTGATGTTGTTGCTTATGCTTAAGTTGAAGTCAATCTTAGTTTTGATGGGTTATTAATGCTTTGGTAATAAATATTGCCTCGTTTTCATCACCAAAATCTTGTTTAGGTTGCGAGATGCGAAATATTTGATTTGATTTTGATTGACTTGTTGGATGCAATGTTTCTTTCAAAGTATTGTTCAAGATAATGCAAGCTGTCTCTATATATTTGGTTGATAATATATTCTGCAGTGTTACAACATTTTGCCCTCAAACATCTTGACATCTTGTGTGAGTGTGAGTGTGACCATGTTGAGACACTTGTGTTGTTAGCTCCCGTAAGAAAAAAACAACCCGCGTTCTTTGATGCTCTTCTACTCTTAGCATTAAGTGTACTTGCATAGTGATTTTCATAGGTGCTTCCTTTATTTGGAAGCTCCACTTCTTTTTTTTTTTTGGCGTAAATTGTGATAATTTTATGGTACAAGGCGCAGCATTGTTTAATTAGTGGGTAAAGTTGGTGAACGAGATAGAAAATGATACATGATCATATAGAGCAATTAGAGGACATTTGGGTGCAGTAATCCTAAAAATGCCTTTCGAAGTCATGAAGATTTATTAACTGATATCCTGTATACTTTATATGGGAAGCATTATTATAAAGTTGCTTATCCTATGATAGGTTGCTTTATTGTATCTTAGTTTCAACCTCTTTCGAATCCTGCAGAGACATCACTTACCTAATAATACGAACAATAAAGTCCTATCTGATTATCAAATTCTGATATAAAGATGCTGTTATATGTCTATGATAGTAGGTATGCTACATATCTTAGTTGGTGTTCATCAATCAGGCAATTCTTGGTTAGTTATATCTTTGAGTGCAGACATGATCTTAGTTGTGTATGATATCAAGTACGCTAAAATCTTATTTAGGTTTTACAATTAGGCAATTATGAATTAGATATCTTTGAGGGGAGAGTTGATTGATATGGATATCAATAGTATCATTAGCAATTATCAAGATGTTAAAATTGGTAAGGTTTTGTTGCAAAGACATAGCATCAACCACGAACACAGTGCTGTAAACCGACCATGTGGATGGGGAGTGCAAATACTTGGCGAGAAAGTTAACTTCCTTTGGTGATGATGTTCCTATGTATACAACAAGAAATCTGATTCTAATCTATTTGGGATTGTTGCTCATCAGATGTGCTGATTTTAAGGATAAAGGAAAAGTTCGTTTTGCATTTGATTTTCTATATTCATTAGTTTAAAACTCGTATGTCTTATGGTTTTGTGCTGGCACTTGTACTCAGTTTTAGCTTATAGAATTGTCTGATTCCAGCAGTTACTTCGCTGCGGATCCACTTAGGTCTAGTTGCAGTGGGTTGGCTGGAAGTTAAGACACTAGGAAGGAATTGGAGTTGCTTTCTTAAGGCTATTTCATTTTGGGCTGGAATTTCCAACTTAGTAATTCAATAGCAACAAACTAATTATGGCTGCATTACACATATGGTAGTTGGACATTTCTCTTGTTACCTTGTGCATTCTAATAATTTTAGGAGTTCATTATATCTTGCAATTTTGGAATAATTGTGAGACAAAATTATAATGGGACATGGGAGTTCTATTTTTCGCAATTAAGGTGCATGGTATTCTCTTACCTTTACCAGTAGGATCAATTTTATTTTCTTCTCAAGTTGTTGTAGGAGTAACTGGTGTTACTGGTCTATATAACCTTGGGTCGTCACCTTTTGATTTTCTTTTTGCAAGATTAGGGTGTCACTTTCCATATTGAGAAAGTTCATGTTAAGTTTTATGTTTGCGGTAGAACTTAAAAGACTTACATTGTTTATTTAGCGTTGCAGCTGACTCGATACTTCAACAACTTGTTAGTTTTAGAGCCATTTGATCTCAAATTAACACTAGTCATAACTCTTAATGTAGATCCATTTGACGAACCTAATATGTAATATCAGTGGTCATATAGAGTAACAGTATTCATTATGATTAAGCGGCAAGCTGCAACATAGGTTATTTGGTACAAAATCTTGTCTGGGAGTTTACATCTCATTCTTTATGTTCCCATATCATATGCAACAAGGGTGCAAGCTGCAAGGTACTTCAAGACTGAAATATGTAAGTGTTAATACTGTTGACACCTGACAAACCTTCTGAAGATGTCTTCAGTAGCTGTCTGTCCTTTATTCCCTCAGGCTCAAGGATGTGTACTTTCCTGGTGTCAGGGAAAGTGGGACTCACTATAATAAGCAGGATAATAATCTTTCAAACCTTGTGTGATGAACTTAATTGTCACATTGGTTGGCAGATATCTTTCTTCGTATTATCAAAAAGGTTAGAGAGATTATTACTATGGGATATGATATCTGGTATATATGGGACTGTTGGAACTATGAATACTTGAATATCAATGCCATTGCCAATACATCCTGAAGATCCTCTCTTAAGCTTGGGTTAAAAAAATCTCATGTGTCATCTTCGATTGGCGCTTTAATTTTTTTTGGCTATAAGATCTGAACTGAATATCCCCTGAACTTGTGCTGCAGTGACTGAAGTTCATGGGAGGACCTTTGGAGTCTGGACTCTACTGACTTGTACGCTCTGTTTCCTTTGTGCTTTTAATCTTGATGATAAGCCAATCTACTTGGCAACATTTTTATCATTCGTCTATGCTCTTGGTCACTTTCTGACTGAATATCTAGTATATGGCACCATGACGATAGCAAATTTGTCAACTGTTGGCTTCTTCGCAGGTATGATTCAATTCACCCTTTTCTTTCATTTTATATTTTTTCTATGCGCATTTATTAACAAGTATAATTTCGTGGACATTATATTCTTCTTGTAATTGAGAATGGTAAGTTCTATTTATTCTAGGCACACTTGCATCCTTGTATTTCCTCTGTCTGCCTGCACACTTAGGTTGCAAACAGAGCCGGATGAACAGGTCCCTTCTTGTATGCTTTGAAGTTTGCTGCTTGCGTGCAATTTTGATCCGTGCGTGGTGAACTATTGGCTTGGTTGTCACACCCTTGTTGACACTGCATAACATAGGAGATGTCTCTCTAAAACTTTACAGAACTTGCCAAATCTGATTGCTATATTTTTTGTTCTTAAAATATCTGAGGATCCAAAAGAGCCACATAACAAAGTGCAATGAACTGATATTAGGAAAAGGTTTGCTATATGCATTATCTTCTCAATTAGTTATAGGTATCTTGGCGAATAAGCTAGGGAGTTTACTAGTGGAAAATTAGTATATATAGTGAAAGTTTTTTTTTTTTTTGAGGGGATATATAGTGAAAGTTAGAAAGAGGGAAAGCAAGTGGAATATTGATAAGAATTTTGAGTGAGCTTTTAAGAGTTCAATGGGAGAGAACCAAGCCTCTCAAAAGCTTGTAATTTTCGCTTTTGTTGTACTGTTTTTCCAGAAATCTATCAATCAAAGTCCATTTAATTTCTTAATCTACCATATCAATGAGTTCATTACACAGTTTTTTTTTTCCACTCCTTGATATAAAATAGTAGAACAATTTTTTGTGTGTGCTGTAAGTATAGAGACCCCCATATCATTAACTGATAATTGGTATGCTAAGAATTCAGGGGAGGTTCAGCAACTTTAGGCAATAAGTTGACTCAGAGCTAAGGATAATAGTGGTATTGATCCTTATGACCTTATCTATATCCCTCAGCTTGAATCTTTCTCAGTTCTCACTATCTTCTCTAACATAATTTCTGATGAAACTCTCTGAGTCTCCCCTTTAAACCAATCATATTCTTTTCCCATTGCAGAATAACACGAACCGATACTGCTAATTACTTAGCTTTACCCTTCTTAGTCCTCCTTCATAAGTAAAACGAATAGGGGCTCTAAGCATCTGTTGCATGGCAACAATTTCTAACCTAGTCCTTGTGCAATTTTCATTTACCTATCAAGATGTAGAACATCAAATTGATACCATGTAGATTAGCATCCCTGGCTGTGAGAAATGTAGATCTATGGTCTGCAGCCATTCTATAGTTGAAGTGGAATCATTGTTAGATAGGGACGATGCGGAAAATTGTTTTGTTCATTGCTTACATATTGATTTATACCAGTGTCTCTGGAGCTTTGTACCTTGTAAAATTGAGCTCATTTTTTGCTCATTGCATGCGCATCTCATACTGTGTTCCCTTCTCTTTCACGCTATAAAACAGTAGACCAGATTTTTTTTCTCAAAAATCGTGTTCACAACACTTTTAAGCAGTAGACCAGTAGTCTTCACATTGCAATGATGCGCTTTATTGGCCTATACTCCCCCTGTAATTTTTCTCTCCACACTTGCTCTTGCAAAGTTTTCCGATGCACGTTTTTGACAAATAATATCTTGAGGTCTATCTTGGTGAATTCATGAACTTTGGATGTTTATGAAATGTACATTAGTATGAATCTAGTAGGATTCCACTAATTATATTTTATCTCACATATACTCTTCCGAATATTGTCCGAGTGTTCAAATATCTGGCGACAAGATTCTAAGTGTAAAGAACAAAAACAATAGGGATGGATACTATTTTTTGGGTCTATATTCATTTTTTGCTTCTCTATAGAATAGTTGTATGCTATAAGAACAGTTAGAATTTTTGAACGTTTAGAATGGAAAGACATGCAAGCACAAAAGGACAGACCAATTTTTTTTCTAAAGCTTTCTCGCCCTACTATAGTTAAGTAGTAAGGGTTCTAACTTACTCCCTCCGATCTTTATTAGTTTACCCATATTCCTTTTTGGGATGTCCCTTATTAGTTTGCCCCTTTCTTTTGTTTCTGTTTTTGGAATGGGACCACTAACTTTTCATCACACATACATTCAACTTTAATATAAAATAATAGTTTATCTTTCTTTCTATGACCCAAAACATTATTTCCCCTAAAACTCTGTGCAAAAGAAAAGGGGTAAATTAATAAAGACCAGAGAGAGTATTATGGATTTCATGCTACAGATCACTAGTTGCTTAGGTTACACTTTTCTGGGTCAGCTCGTTACAGGGACATGAAATGTGCTTCTTGTGATCTAAGTTATGGTGCTGTATCCTACTCGAAGGATTCTCAGTAGAAGCAGAGGTAAATACCACCTGTACTCGTTGAAGCCTATGGGCTTTAATCAACTATCATTATAGTATAGACAAAACAATCTACGAGATATGATTATATTATTAGTTGGGAGTAGCCATCAGACGGATATAGATTATCGAAAGCAGTGAGAACTGACCTGATGTCAATTGCCATTGTTATTGAAAATTTAGAACTTGTACAAACAAGAGCTCAAGGGCTTAGGATACAACTATTGCTACAGGACTAATTGCTATGAAAATGGTGTATGAGGAAGTGTGTGAGGCACAAGACAGGGAAATCGTCAATGGAGCACCTTAAGGCACTGCAGGACCTCATGTGCCAGAGGCTCACTTTTACTCTGTGTGGTGATTTTTTCAATTTAGAGGAATATGCAAAATCGTGATTCATGGTGTTCTTTTGAAAAAATTGTTGTAAGGCTCATGATTTACTACTATGATACGTACCTCTGTTTAAAATACTTTTGTGTGGATAACTATGTTTTCAATGGAAGAACTGGGTTCCTCAATTTCATTAGGTGATGATGCCCTTAGCTAATTGCAAAATATCTAGGCTCCTAGATCAAATTACCTTAGTGTGCCTCGTGTCTTTGTAAGCACTGATTTTTAACATCATTACGCCTGATTTTGTAAATATAATTGAGCTTTGGTTTCTCATCGGATTTGAGCTGCAAAAGACTATCCTTGCTGCTTCGCTGTTCAACTGTCTACTCCTATATTTTCACCCTACAAACATGACAACCTTAATCGACAAGCATGTCCCTTACTCTTCAGGGGATCACGAGGATGGACCAAGAGTCATCCCACTAAGAGGATCGCAGTTATAATGCTACTGTGATTCATTCTTGCATGCTCAACTTCGATTAAGAATTGACTTTGCTTAACTCGCCTGTTGAGGCACTTATCTTCCTATTTGGTATATTACATTATCTTAATTTTAATTTAACCATAATTATAATGCTCCTTGTAATGGGTTATGTTGGGAGACTGATCTTTGTTTATTTCAGGTACATCCATCATATGGATGGGATTGCACTGGAATGCTCACCAGAAGACGTCCTTGAAGCAGCTGTAACCTGATACAAGATTCGAGTTACTGTTTTTTAGAGCTTGGAAACATTTATTCGTCTAGATCATTTCTTTTCATGACTTGTTCCGGAGCATTAGCTTATGTGATTTACAGCCACCAGTCATAACTTCACTTAAGTTTGCATCTTCAGCTTGAAGCATCCAGTCTAGATTATGAGAAGACTCGGCATTGACAGAACAAGTGGCTGCACATTTAGTGCAAATTTTGTTGTCTTACTCAACGGTCTCAGTCTCTCAGTTTGCGCTCGAGGTTAAAAGCCTTGTTCACTTCTCACTGAAATATGCATTGGTAGCACATTGCTCATCTACAATGCTGTCCTTTTTCTGAACCTCGTAACTAGATTGGTGTTTGAGATCCATAATTATGTATTCTGATCTTGCTTCTAGTTGCATTAACATTTGTCAAACTGTACTGTGCATTTTCAGTGACAAAGATCGAGTATATGTTCCCCCCTAATTGTTCTGATTTATAGGAGTTCAGATGATTAAAAGAACCGTAATGTTGTTTTTTTTTAGGAAAAATTGATAGGAACAGTCCCAATTCCAACTATAGGCGTTTTGTCAGTTTCAATTCCAACTTTGGTTAAACTTAATTTGTCCCAATTATACCTTTTATTTAATACAACTGGTTCCAACAAGTTATTAACCTGATGTAGCAAATAATTTTTTTTCTATTTTTAATTAGCTAAATATCCTAATTAAGACCCCTATTTAAAAATAAAATAAATTTAATATAAATATTTCTAGGTCAATGAAAAAATTTCAAAAAAAATATTGGTTAATCAATAAATTAAAATAAGTGGAAAAAAGTCGTTTTCTAGGTCAAACACCTTTGTGTTTGCCTCAGGACGCTTACCGTAAAAGTTGGTATATTGGTACTTTTTTCAACTGCATTTTCGTGATTTGTGTCCCATAAGGTGATTGACAGAGTTCCTTTTTGCAAAAAAAAAAGTAATTTTTGATGTTAAAAGAACCTTTTTGTCCGACAAGATATATTTACAGTCAAAATTGACATAGAGTACTTATTTCGACCGCATTCAAGGTCAAAAATGGACTTTGTCGACTGTTCTTATGGGCACGAATGATAACAGTGTAGTTGAAACAAGTAGTAAGATGCCGATTTTCACAGTAAGCGTCCCGAGCAGAACAAAAAAGTGTTTATGACCTTGAAAAAGATGTTTTTGCGATAATATACTCCACTGATCATCCTTAGGGATACAAACGACGATAATATGGTCGAATTTTTTATTTATAAAATTTACTTTATTTTTAAAAAGGGGTTAACTAGAGTTGATGAGGAGTGTTGAGCTAATTGAAAAGAAAAAAAAAGAAAGGGGTTAATTAGAGTTAATTATTGGTATTAGCTAATTAAAAAAAAGAAAGAAATTTAACTCGCATAATAGGTCATCAGTAAACTAGGACCAACATTGTAAACAATGAGCAATAGTAGGGACCAACCACAAATAACCTAAAGTTGGGACTGAAAATTACAGAAGTCTATAATTGGGATTATTCCTATCAAATTTCCTTTTTTTATTTAAGAAATTGTTTTTAAAAATTTATTACATTCAAAGACTATAATTTCATAATCACATCATTAAGGACTTGAAAATCTCTATTATATAAGCCAAGGGGGGAGCTATGGTGTACCCCAATGAAATGTCTTTTTTATCCTTAGCTAAATATATATACTTAATTGGATATTCAAATTTTATACAATGATATCCTTCCCTAATTTAAGATGGGTCAAAAATTCCAATATTGAGAAAATTAGTTACTCAATAAAAAAAATTACAATGTTAATTTGACTACAAAAGTTTACATCTAAATGTTTATCTCAATTTCTTAAAATTTTATAGATTACAGTAGTTTGTATAACAATAATTATAAATCACACTTCTATAATTATATTTTGATGAAATTTATTAAGAATAGACCCAAACAATCGATGCACACATCGCGTGCATAGAAGACTAGTGGAAAGTAGTTGAAGAATGAAGTTTTTATTTTTATTTTTTTGAGAGGAGTTGAAAAATGAAGATATGGTAACAAACTACAAAGATATAACATAATAGATTCTTGAATTGAAACTATTGGACATATAAGTTTAAAGAATATATTATACGTCCTCCATTTCATATTAAGTGAAACACTTCTCTCTTTTATGCGAGAGCTTTTTTAGAGAAGCGTTTCACTTATTATTATGAAACGGAGGAAGTATTATTTTCAATATAATTTGGATTGGAATATTTTTTCCTACGTGCAACAATAATAAAGAAAGTTTTCTTTCCATTTTATTTGATGGTGTTGATTTGATCACAAATTAACCTAAAAATATCGTATGACAACATTTTTTCGTCACAAGCAATGCTTAGTTACTTATAGTCCAATAGGTGTATCATAAAAAAGTCTCCCTCTAGTTTCTCTCTAGGGTTTGAGTGCCAGTCTTGGGAGTCGAGTACTAGTCTCTTTCGACGAGTTTTGACCTTATCATTAGGGTTTTGTCAGCTTTCATGGCTGAAGAAATTATTAACCAATGGTTAGAATTGAAGATCATCGAGGATGAGGGGGAGCTTATTCCCCTGGATGATATTGTGACTGAAGAAAACACGTAAACTGGACTCAAACTGGCTATTGTCGGCAAGGTATTATCTGATCGCCCCTATAATTTTGAAGCCTTTATAAAAACAATAATGAATCAGATTTGGTCTATTTTCAATAGAAAATAATTTATTTGTGGTTCAATTTGGGAATTCCCGTGATCGTATGAAAGTTATGGAGGGACGATCATGGACTTTTGATCAAAACCTAGATTGTGCTTGTGACTGATATTGATGGTATTATTGTGCAACCATATGGGATTTCGATTGCTACTCTCCCTTTTTGGGTGAGGTTATACAATTTACCATTGGACTGCCGCTCGGAAAAACATATGTGGATGATTGGGAATAGTTTTGGGGAGGTTTTGGAGATTGATTTTGATGGGATTGACTGGGATATTTCAGCTCGGTTAAAAGGTCACTAGTGGAAAAAAACGGAAGGGATGCGGTCAAAACAGCCCTAAGTGCTGCGTTTTTGGCCAGCAGCTATTCACTAAAAGTGAAGAGCTGCTTTTTTAAACCGCAGCCCTTGCCCTTCACAATGAAGGCTTGCGATTGAGGCCCAAAAACGCAGCCCTTCCATATTGGAAGGGTTGCGGTTTTGTGCCTAAAACGCATCCCTTCTTTGTACAAAGGGCTGCGGTTTTGGCACAAAACCGCAACCCTTTCGACCCATAAATACATAAAAACATTGTTTTTTTCTTTGACATTTTTTTACTCTAAAATATATCAAGAAATTTACAACAGGGAAAATCAACAAGAACAGTCGAAATTTATAGATCTAAAAATGAAAAAAAAAAGAACGAAAATGAAAAAAAGGAACGAAACGAAAAAAAAGAACGAAAATGAAAAAATGAACGAAAATGAAAAAAAAGGAACGAAAATGAAAAAAAAGGAACGAAAATGAAAAAAAAGGAACGAAAATGAAAAAAAGGAACAAAAATGAAAAAAAGCAAACGAAGATATAGAAGAGAAAGGCGACGCAAATCTTGTTGATGTCGTTGCTTAAGCGGAGTTCGACGACGAGGAAGAACAGCGTGGCGCGGCACGGCAAGTCGCGGAGTTCGAACCCTCGTTGTGAGAAGGACGAACGAACTACGAACGAGCGGGACGAACGAAAGACTAACAAGGAGGAAAAATGAGGAAGACGGACGACGATTTCGTTTGTAAAATGTTGCTGCGTGGTGTTGCTGCCGCCGGAGGGTGAAAGAGAATGAGGAGAAAAAAAATTCAAAGAATCAATGGTGATGATAAAAAGTCTGTAAAAAATGAACAGTCTCCAAGAAATCAAACCGCCAAAAAACGCCGATCTCGAACTCAAAATCGACGCAGAAAACAAGAAAAGATTTCTTGAATGAAAGAAAAATGGAGAAAGAATATCTCTTCGTCTGTAAAATGTTGTTGTCGTGTTGTTGTGGACGTGAGAGAGAAGGAGGCCGAGAAGGGAGGAGGGTGAGATAAAAGGAGGAGAAGGGAGGAAGGTGAGAGAGAAGGAGGATGTGGACGTGAGAGAGGAGAGAGAATGAGGGAGAGGAAATTGCATTGTGAGAACCCTAGCTAGCCCGCTTAACATTTGAAGCCTGCGAATTCATTTCAAATTTTCTTTAAAAAAAGCCCATAAAGGGATGTGTTTTTTAAAAAACGCAGCCCTATAAGTGATAAAGGGCTGCAGTTTTTAAAAAACCGCAGCCCTTCACTAAAAGGGCTGCGGTTTCTGAATTGACCGCAACCCTTCGTAAATGAAGGGCTGCATTTTTAAAAAAATGCAGCGCATCCCTTGCGTTTTTTTCCACTAGTGGGTTTTTATTAAATGTAACTAAGCCTCCTAGACGTATTTAGAGAATTCGTAATTTGAAGGGGGATGTTGTTGTGATCGAAATTATATACGAACGACTTCCTAACTACTGCTATGCGTGTGGTTTGCTGGGCAATGTCGAAACTCGAACGTGATTGTAGTAGGGTGGCTGAGGAGGCTAGATGGAAGAGAAATAGTGGGAGCAGTGACATTTCGTCTCGCCTAGGAAGGGCCAGATGAAACTTCATGAAGAAGCAAAACTATTTCTGAAAGGTGCCAAAATGCTTACTTTTAATGCCCTTGATGCAAGGAGTGGAGTTGATGGTGGAAAGTTGGGAAATATGGAGGGGATGCAGAGTGATAGCGGAGTTTTGAGAATTGAACAGAATTTAGATAGGGGGAGTGGTTCGAAGAGGGTGACTCAAGTCGAGGTGATTGATTTGGGGGATAGGCAAAGGAGTTTGGGTGAGCAGCCTCACATAACTAGTGTACTGTGGAGGCGCAAGGGCCTTGGTGCTGGGGATGGGGGAGAAGCTCACGGATGGGAGTGGAAGTAGTGAAGTGTTGGACATTCGAAGGGAAGTGAGGGGGGGGGGGTCCATGCAAGCTCTTGATGCGGGGGAAAAAGGTGTGAGTGGGCTGGAGAATGTAGGAAAAGTGAGTGGACCACTACTACAAAAAAGGCCAAAGAGACCATCCATAAGAGACTGGTTGAGATTACTAACACATTTCTTAGATATAGAAAACCATTGATTATCCAAAACCAGTCTCTTAAGTTTAGCTATTTTACTTATTGAAAAAGTTGTTGTGAAATAGGAGACTACTTTTATGTAAAACCGGTTTCCTTGAAATATTTTAATTTTTTAATTCAATTTTCTTTCAATATAATCTTAAAAATAAAACAAAAATTTCAAACAATATCACGCACGATTTATTCAGTTTTCACTCTCTCAACTTCTTTTCTCTCACCTCAGTACCTCGCAGACCTTCTCCCTTTCTCTCTCATAAAATCTCAGACCTTCACTTCTCCCTCCCGTCATACAGCCTCACCGGCGGCGGCTTCGTGGACTCGGAGTCTCGGAACTGCTGCTGCTAGCCTGCTATTGCCTGGTGGTTCATGCCTTCATATCGTATAATCGCCACTGGGTGTTGACGTGTCGTGCCTCGCAGACTCGCAGCCGCAGAAGTGGTCGGAATTGGTGCCTTGGTGGATGACGGTGGACGAACAACTTCCAAGAGTCGTGACTCGTGACTAGGTACATCTAAATCTACTCAATTTGCTTGATTTCTTGTTTTACTTTATAGATTAGGGTTTATCAATTTCATGAGGATTGGAAAATAAATTGCAATTTCAGTTGTTATGGGTGTTTATGTATCAGATTATATAATTTAGAATTGTTATAAATGTTGGTGGTGTTGTTGTTCTCCTCTCTCGCTAGCTGCACAGCACCACCACGTATCAACCACGAGGTGGGTTAATCACGTGTATTTGAAAGGAATAAACTGGTGGTGTTATGAGCCACCTAAATCTGCCTGCTGGAATTGGACTTGACTTGTCAATTCAAGGAGTTTCGGAGAAGCAGGCAGGTAGGTGCTAAAAATCATCCTAAAGGTTGGTTTAGGAAGAAGGTGGTTCAATGTGCTATTGCTGCTCTCATAATCTAGATATGGAGGCAACGAAATAGTTCTGTGTGGAACAATCAACTGATAGAGTTAAACATATATTACGAAATAGTAAACTCAATTTGTACTCTGCATGTATCTTCGAAGTCCACCTGTTCATTATACATATATTACTGGTGCTTTTTTTTCTTATTGAAAAATCCGAATAAGTGAAAGCTATTAGCTATCATGTTGCGACTGGGTTTTCTCTTGAGCTTCTACTCTAGCCATCAACTTTTTGGGAAGAAATTGATGTAAGTAACTGCTAATCCATCCACGCTATATGATTTTCATCCAAAGACATCAGTGATGACCAGATGAACATGATTTGCGCCAATTATGTAGATTAGTTTAGCTTATATCAATGACAACCATGCTTTTGTCATTGAACTTTGAGGAGTCTGTAGTGGGTAAATTTTCTAACTTTGGAATTTGGATTATGATGGATTAGATCAGATCCTTTACTTATTTCTTTTGCTGTGTACTGGTAGTGGTTGCCAGTGAGTTGCCTTGCTTCTGGTATATTTGATAAAACCTCTTTGCAGTTGTAAGGTTGAGGATCAAAGAGGATTTTTTTGCAGCTCTTTGGTTAAGGTTGTATATGTTTGAGTCCACAAGCTACTAGAGATATCAGGGTAATGGTGTGATATGGTATGATATTATTGTCTCATAAATCATCTGAATTCTCAAAAATTACATATTTCATATCCTGTTTAATGGTTATTACCAATGTTTAGGAATCTAGTCTATCTAGACATGCTGTCTCTTTATCCTGCACTGTGATCCTTCAAGCTTCCAGCCTCTTTGCGATGTCTTTTTCTTCTCTCTTTTTGCGAGTTATTATGTTAAGAACTGACATAGCTAATTCAGCTTGAAATGATGATTAAGGACTGAAAATGGATTTGTATTAATAAAATGTTACCAGAACTCTCATTAATATTTTCCATGCTTTCCCTGATCAAACTTCCTCTATTTGTAGAGTTTCTATCTTAACCAACTTACTTAGTCTTCAAGCCACTAACTTATGAAAGTACTACCAAAAGTGCCCCTTCCCCCTTATATTAGTACTCAGCATATTACTAGGAGATCGGTGTCAATGAAGGACAAGTATGCATCCCCTTATAGTTTTGTCATATGAACCTGGCTGTCAGGAAATCTCTGACAGGTGAGAAAGTACCTGAAGTGTAGTAGCAAATAAACTTCGCAATTAGTTTGTCTGACTTCTTACTTGTCTCGTTTGGTCTTCATGCTTCTTCGACAAATAATGCTTATTGTACATGAATGTATTGCGCTTGGTTCTAATTTCACTTGAAGTAAACTATCTCACTTTTACTCTAGATTGCCGATGGAGGAAATGGTGCTACAATAGTTTCGGCAATAATATTTTTTGCCTCAACTGTCAGCTATGTCCCAACATTGCGCTGCACAGTTTGTGTCCTTTCCTATCTTCATTTGTTGGCTGACTGTCATGAGTACAATTGCAGGTTGGCATTTCAGTCTTTGTGACTGGAGGAATTGGAGGAGTACACAGACACGGAGAGCAAAGTAATTACTCTTTTCTAATGCTGTGATATGTAAACAAAAGTTTATCACACTTGACCTAGACTAGCCAGGGTCAGGGGTGAACAAGGCCATAGTCACTCCAGAATTGGAGTATTTCACAAGACTCATACATTACATTGTGAAAGGCAGTTGATTTTGGAAATCTAAAAGGCAAAGCTTTTCTCATTTCTCATTGACCTTGTATTATGCTTTTATTGAGTAATTAACATTTTATTTTAGTGTATCTATTTTCAGGACTAAATCGAAATGGCTAAAAACATTCCTGCAGCTCTTAAATGTGAAGTTCTACTACATGGTCATTGTGTTTCTAATCAAAAGTCCAAAGAAAAAAATACGTTTATGCTATCAGCCTATCATAGGGTGAAACTGGATATACTTCACTCTCTTTGATACCCCAGGCGGGAACCTCTTTAGAGGTATGTTTTAGAAGACCAGAAGTAGTATCTCTTTTATGAAGTCTTGGATTCTGGTAATGCATATCTGCATATATCCCAGTTTGATGATGATGAGTATGATGTTGATGATGTCAATATGTGTGTATATTTATATTTATCTTTATATATGCACTGATGTGCATCTTGACAAAATCTTTTGCATATCTGATAGATTGATGAAAAAAATTGTTTTGATAATATTGTATGCCTGTATCGCGTTATAGAGTAGATTCAGGGAAGCCTGATGTCCTTCTATAAAAGGTAGTGACACTCCTAGTTATGTAACAAATGTAGCTTTCTGTTAATGGGTGTTTACTTGTCCTATTGCAAACTGTGCAGAGTTTTTCCGCAGCCCTGCCATTATGATCATGTTGCTGTAATATATTTTATGAGTGAGTTTGTTGATATCCAATAACAAAACTAATATCCACGGAGGCCAAATCCATAACTTAAGTTACCAAATGTTTAAGTTGTGTAATTTTAAAATTTGTCCCTGGATGTATAAAGAAAAATGTTGTCAGCTTGAGGTAATAGTGACCAACACCCTTGTCCCTTATACATTCTTCTTGGTTATACATATACTACTTCTAATTATAATTCTTTGTAATTATTTTGTAGTACTTTCTTGGGATTTCTAGCACTTATTTGCAAGAGATGATTGACGAGCTAAGAGATACGTAGGTGAAATATTTGAACAATCAAACACGAGACAATGGAGATTGAAGACAATGGTCAAGTTTCAATTGCACATATTATTTGCTCAAGTTAAAATTTTAATTTTCGTAGATATCATTAGATTATAGAATTTTTTTTTAAGACATTAATTACTGAAATATATTGATGCTTTGACTAGTGAAATTGTTTTTGTATGTAAATTATATGTAGCAAATATTTTTTACATTATTAATAAAGCAAGCAGAAATTTTTGTTTCATAAATTATTATTATTGTGGTTATTTATAGATTTGTTTTTTTTAAAGACGTATATACAAGGAACCGCAAATACAGGAGTAGATAATGTATGTATATTGTAATATTTTAATTTTAAAAAACATGTAATACACCTAAGAAACCGGTTGTGGTTAATAACTGGTTTCAAAGGGTAAGGTAAGGAGACTGGTTATAAATGTTAACTGGTCTCCTAACCTCTTTTAACAGTATATGTACACTTATCTAAGAGACTGGTTTTACCTATTAACCGGTCTCCTAAATAAACAAAGAAACCAGACATTATAACCGGTCTCTTAACCTAGGACACCTGTGAGATGGAGATGTGTTATAGTCCGGTTTCTTAGGCCATTTTCAACCGGTTTCCTAGGCCCTTTTTGTAGTAATGGACTTTTATCTTTGATGCTCAAAAGCCTTGCGATTTAATGGAGAAAGGAGGCATGGGGTATAAGCCGGGTTCAAAGAAGTGGAGGAAGTTGGCGAGAGAGAAAGGAAATGGAATGGAGGGGTTGAGATGGATGGTGATAGTGGGTTGGAGGGTGGTAAACGAACCAAGGTTGAGGGAGACGAGGAGATTGTGAGGGATGGGGTAACTAAAAAGGATCGTATGAGTGCTGATGTTTCTGGATGGCAAGAGGCGAGGTCTGATGTTGAGCAGACCCGCCGAGCCTCATGAGTATTTTAAGCCTTAACTGTAGGGGTTGGGTCATCCTTATGCAGTTACTAGCCTCCGAGATTTGATTTGGAGAGAGACCCCGTATTTGTTTTTTTGTCGGAGACGAAGTTGAGTTGTAGTGAGTTCAATAAAGTTCGGGAGAAGTTGGGAGATGTTTATAGTTTAGTGGTTGGTTCTGTAGGGAGATCGGGGGATTAGCGTTGCTATGGCAGAGAGATATTGATGTTATTTTGCAGTCCATGTTTGTTCATCATATTGATGTCGTGATCCGTGCAGGTTTTGGAGAGGAGGAGTGGCGGTCTACGGGTTTTTATGGATGGCCGAAGATTCATGATAGGCATATTTAGTGGAGTCTTCTTGAAACTCTTGCTGCTCATTCTGATTACCGTGGGTCTGTATTGGAGATTTCAATGAGATCTTATTATGATTGGAAAAACAGGGTGTTAATGTTCGAGCTGAGGATGGCAAATTTTAGGGATGATTTGGATGTGTGTGGTTTTCATGATGTTTTGTCTTTCGGTTATGAGTTTACGATAATGGGAGGGAGCTGGAGGAGAACATTCAATGTTGGCTAGATGAAGCTCTAGTGAATGCAGGGTGGTTGGAAGGGTTTCCGGAGGCTCAGTTGTGGAATCTTATTAGAGAGTGGTCGATCATGCTCTGATCAAGCTCACTTTCCGAAAGAAGTCGGTGGGGTGGGGCTTGGTGAAAACCTTTCAGATTCGAGCAGCTATGGACTAGGGAGGAGGAGTGTGAGGGGATAATTGAGAATGCTTGGATAGGAGGATCTTTTGTGACTTTAAAAATGGCTATGTGTGCGATTGAATTAAAAGAATGGAGTGTCGAGAAGTTTGGCCCTATTTTCTGTGAATTAAAAAAGAAGAGGAAGGTGTGGAACAAGTCAAATAAGGGTGGTCTCACATTCATCAGCTTGAGAACAGGCGTAGCCTCCTTCGAGACATTGATGCGCTTGTTGGGGTAGAAGAGGGCTATTGTTGTAATACCCCAATAATTCTCTTTTTTAGAAATACTTTTATCATATAAAACTTAGAGAATTACCCAAGTATTATCGCCCGTGTGATA
Organism: Beta vulgaris subsp. vulgaris; assembly: GCF_026745355.1. Classification (NCBI taxonomy): domain Eukaryota; kingdom Viridiplantae; phylum Streptophyta; class Magnoliopsida; order Caryophyllales; family Amaranthaceae; genus Beta; species Beta vulgaris. Next base: position 2,853,848 of record NC_079202.1, on the reverse strand, counting down.
ATCTATCGGCTTATCAGAATTTTGCAGCGAAAAACATATAACTAAACTTTAACTTTATTATCATAAATAAATAAATAAGTACTTTAAAATCAAACACTCTAATTATGTCTATTCAAACAACTTATTAGAGTACGTTCTTACTAAGGCAGAAAATAAGATATACTAGGTTACACATTCTCTCCATTCCCAGATGTCCAATGATGCATCATCTGCGAACCTGTAAATGTCAATGTTATATAGAATCTGCTCACAAAAATAGGTCATCACAGGATCAATAAGGCAAAACCATGATCACAACCACAAACAAAGTACGTAGTCAGCAAAGCTGCGTACTACATACTAATACATAAGTATTCCTAACATGATACTAAATAAATAACATGCAGGGATAAATAATAATATAATCATATAACATTCTGTAGACAACTTTTATTGAACTAAACTCCAAACATCTTTTTATTACTTTAATGGAATAGTTATTGGACTTGAGTTGTCTTATCTACTAATGCCTTCATTAAGAAGACGAAATATGGGAGCTGCCACGTATTCCAGAATGACCCACAATATCGAGGAACCTTTGCTAACTGTAATAGGGATGATGATCAATCCATCTCCCTTAAAAAACCATGGCTCGCTCACCATGTACCCCAACTCCTAATGTCCAACTCTAGACGTGCACCAGTCTAAAGTCTATAGCTATCCTCGCTACAATTTATGTTACCTACAAATTATTACTTGTTATGACACACATACAAGCAACACAGAATTACAAATCAAACATTCACAACTGAACTTCTTTTATCTTAGGATTTAATAAGTGATCACAACTTACAACCCAAGTTACTTTCTTTTAATCTCAAACGTTCTTATTTGTTGAACCTAGCCAACAATCAAACTTACCTTTAAAAGTCATAACTTATCAACTTACCTTTAAAAGGCATAACTTATCTACTTACCAAATAAGGCCCACAGTCCTCATAAAGTAGTGAAAATAATACTTGTAAGTGAACACATGAATAACATGATTCAATCTTAATAACATACTAATTCCCCAATGTGAATTAATAAATAAAGTTTCCATCACATGATTGCATCAATAAATCCATAGAAACATAACAATCTTTAACTCATAATAAATCTTATAATTAACATGCTTGCACACAGGCATAAAACATATAGAAATCAATCATACTAGAAATCACATATGAACTTATAAAGTTCTTATACATAATACTACAACTTTTCTCCTTAAATCATGATACTAATCATATAGCACACAAGTATGTACGTACCTTGTGTAAACTAGTTGACAGGCCACTTTTAACTCCTTAAAAGTCACCTACTGCGTATTCTCCGCCTAAAATAAACAATATAACTAAAATCAAAATTCTTAATTTAAATATAGCAACTTTAAAATATTTAAAATCCCCTTTAAACATATTGAAAAATTGTTTTACTATCAAAATTTCAATTACTTATAATTTCTAGCATAGTACTACTATACTAGTAATTAAAATTCTTAAAACTCCATGATGAAAGCCTTTTCTGAAATAGTAGCAACTTATAAAACCATAAAATCCTCTTTAAACATATGTAAACATGCTTAAATTCATAATCTAAAACAATCTCCTAGTGTACAACATACTACTATGGTTTTCTAATAATTAACTCCCTAAAAAACCATGTTTTGATGATTAAAACTTCAATCTAAAAATAATAAACAAATCTGAAATTTTATTCTTTTGATATATAATATACATGAATCAAGATTATTTATTAAAACAATAAATTAAAACCAATAATCATGATTAACATTAAAATAAAGCATAAAAATATAGTCTTTAATGAAAAGTTGAGGAAGAAGAAAAGAAATTAACCAACAATCAAAGAATCCAAGAAGAAAGATGAAGGCGCCGAAAACAAGGGACACGCAGCAGTAGTAACTCGACGCACAAATTGAGGATTTGAAGATTTTGTGACGTTTCTTATCAAAGAAGAAACGTTACTTGAAGAAGAAGAAAACTTGAGAGAAGAAAGAACCAAAAGAAAAACGTGAGAAGAGAGAAAGAATAGCTGGCCGTGAGTTTTGAGATAGAAGAGAAAGAAAATAATCTTTGTGTGGGATAAAATAATTGGGTATTAACATATTTATAAGGAGGATTTCTTTTGGGCTTAGGAAAAGGAGATTGGGCTCAATTAAATTTGATGATGAATAGGATAAATAAATTAGAAGTCCTAACATCAATATAGCTCCTTTTTCCTAATCTACTCAGAATTTGGGTTCTTCAAGTACACTTAGACTTCTTTTCCAAATCAAATTAGTATTTCAAACCTTTTTCAAAGCATGCCCAAATAAAATATTTTTAAAGGTATTTAAGTCATAAATGACACTATATATATATGAAAATATTCAAAATAGAAACAACATATTAAAATTTTTCCGACGGAAATACATGAACAACAAAAGAAAATGGACAAGTATAATATTTGTTACAAATTTCGATTTTTATAGTTCTAACATCAACAGTAGCTCAAAAATACTTCAAAAAAAAGATCCATATATCATATACTAATATAACATATACTTTCTTTTTGCATTTGTTTACATCTATTTGAATAATTCTAATTTTAGTACAATCACAATGTTTTTCAGAGATGGTTGAAAATTAATGAAAAAAGTGCACAGTTTAGTGTAATACCCAAATGATTAAGATTTAAACCAATAAGATTTAATAAAATTAACTTGTTGGAGTTTGAAAAAATTATAGTGCCAACTGCCAAGTAAGTAGCCATGTAAGCTAAACCTTATTCTAGACTAATTCAAAGTAATTTTTAATTTATTTCAATATATGTTTCACAAGGGAAAAAAAAAACACATGTTAGACTACATATTAATGGAAGTAAAAGTATCTAAATAGTACGCAATAGGATTAAGTTATATGTTTTAATATCTTTTAGTATCTTTTTCTAATCATCTATCTCTAAGATTCTAACCTGGACCCTAGAATTAGAACTTTATTATCTTGCTTACTCTGATGTGTTTACAGTAAAAATTATCTCTAAAAAAAACTTTACACGCATAGAATTACCCAAACCAAAAAATATGATCCCCAAGTAAACCAATTTTTAGAAGAACTGAATATTAGGAAAGTTAAACATCACATAAAAATAAGGAAAGTCGAATAAACGAGTAAAGCCTTTGCAAAAAATATGGCGCGCATCATAATCTCAATTGTAGTTTCCTCCTACTACTAGTCTACTACTACTTCACATCCTGTTTTCTTTATCAGTTAGTATAAATTTACCTTATTCATTATTCCTTCCTGTTTTCTTTATCACTTATAAATTTACCTTCTTCATTATTCATTCCTTCCTACTTTCGATCACCTTTAATCTGAAATTCATCAATTTCATTCAATCTAAAGTCTTTCTTTCATTCAATTATTGAACCAATAATCTGTTTCATACAACCATGGATAAGAAGAGAAAGACATCATTTGATATTGATGTAAGTGAGTTCTCCCTTGAAGAACTCGAATGCGCCGAAACCCTACTTAGTTTGAGTACTTGTTCATCATCATCTCCATCATCATCGTCATCTCCAACCCCAAACCGTTTGGTTAATCGCAAAGAACCCATCTCAACCAAGAAGCAACTCAAGGTTGTTATTCGTCCTCCAACGCCACCTTTAAGAGATGATTTGCCATCTATTGATTCCATTATCGACATGCTCACACCCCGTGACGCATGGTATGGTAAAATAGATGTTTTAAAGAAAAGTCTCACACATTCCGACATCTCCAACCAGCAGGCACGTCTAGCAATCCTAGATTCTGATCTTAATGATAGAGTAAGAGAGGAATTTCTGAATCAAGACGAGAGGGATGAGCTTGAGAAGACATATTTGAATGGGAGGAAGGGACAAGTTAAGGTTAAAGTGAGGGGTTGTTTTTCTGAGAAAAAACATGATATGTTCATCAGTAAGTGGTATAACAAAAGCAATGGATTTAAGTATGTATTGAAGGGTGGTTGGAATCCATTTAGGGTTGGGAATGGGCTTGAGTTTAATGATGAGATAATTGTTGCCGCGGTTCGATCGGAAGGCGTTTTGTGTCTTGCCATCCATGGTGGTCGACGACATGAGGCAAAACCTGCCCATGTGCCTCTTGCCATCCACGGTAGTCGTCGGCAGCCAAAAAAAACGAAACTTTCTCCTACTCCTTTAACGTGGCATAACACTCTTCTAAGAGTTCCAAGAGGGGCTAAAAGTGCAGACTTGAAACACTTGGATGCACCCAAGCTAATGGGTTGTTGAAGATCGAGTTTTGTTGTTGTTGTTGTTCCACGATTTTCCCTTTCATTATATTACTTAGTTTCATACTACTAGTCTGTTACATTATTGATGAATGAAGTTTGTTTTGTTTTTGTGATTTTGTTACTACACGCTTTATTTTTTTTCTACCTTACAACGTGCAAGAACTTTAATTCTAATTTCTATTAAATTATTCCACAAGCGTAGGAATGAGTTACTAAAATCCCTTTAAATAAGGAGAGAATATGATAACCAGTGCAAAGAAGTCATGAAAATTGTTGGTAATATTTTGGGTTAATTGTGATGAATCCAAAGATGGAAGCTTTTTTTTTGTATATATTCCTGAATTTGGGCTGATCTCTGATTTCTTTGTCCATATAAAAGAGTGATTAAAACAAATTAAAATTGAGTTAAAAAGTTGGAACTTTAGGGTTTCAAATAGCAAATGAGTTATTATGTGATGGATAGAAGAACTGAAAATAACGAAAATGATCTTATTAGATTATCAGAATGAGTTATCAGAATGAATAAGTAAGAAGTTTTTTTTTGTATAAAGTATGAAGTTTGCAGTTTAAAGTGTAAGTATGAAGTGGAAATTATAATAGATGAAGTGGGACTTAAAGGAGTATTGTAATTTTGATTGTTAAGCAACCTAATTTTGATTATGGCGGTGATACATAGTGCTACAGCTATTGATATTACGCGGCATTTCATTAGGCGCCATATGATCCCGTTATGAATTTCGTTGATGTGCAGCTTGGTAACCAAGTTACCTAATACCTCTAATTTTTGCGTCAGCTTCTGATTTCTTCCCCTTAATATTTATCAAAAATTATTAAAAAAAAACGATTTAAGTTCATATGAGAATCACCCTTATGGTGAGAATCATGAGAACCACTCATTTTTCCTCATTTTATAATGATTTTGATCATTTCATAACATTTTTGCTCATTTTTTGTTTCACTTATTTTATGGATTGAGATTATGATGCGCGCCATATTTTTTGCAAAGGATTTACTCGTTTATTCTACTTTCCTTATTTTTATGTGATGTTTAACTTTCCTAATATTTAGTCCTTCTAAAAATTGGTTTTCTTTGGGATGATATTTTTTGGTTTGGATAATTCTATGCGGGTAAACACATCAGTTTAAGCAAAAGATAATAAAAACTAATTGTAGGGTCCTGGTTAGAGATAGATGATTAGAAAAAGATATTAAAAGATATAACTTATCCTATTGCCTACTATTTAGATACTTTTACTTCCATTAATATGTAGTCTAACCCGTGTTTTTTTTTCTTTGTGAAACATAACCTGTATTGAAATAAATTAAAAATTAATATATATATGTTTAAGTTCATATGAGAACCACCCTTATGGTGAGAACCACTCATTTTTTTTCATTTTACGAAGATTTTGATCATTTCATAATATTTTTGCTCATATTTTGTTTCACTCATTTTATGGTTTTGCTCATTTAACAATTTTATGCTCATTTATCAACGTTTTTGCTAATTTTACGTTTTGCTCATTTTACTTTTTTGCTCATTGAACTTTTCTATGCTCATTTTACGTTTTTCTTCTATTTACATTTTTGTTCATTTTACGTATTTGATAACTTAATGTTTTCTTCTCATTTTATGTTTATGCTCATTTGTTACTTTTTTTTACGGTTTTTTCACCAAGTACCCCCCGAGTTTTCAGAAAATTCACCTGGTACCCTCCAAGTTTTCAAAATTCACAGGGTACCCCTAAGTTTCAAACTAATACACGGGGTACCCTTAAATACCCTTAACGACTAACGGCGTTAACCGTCGTTAGTCATTAACCCCATTAAACCCTAATTAGGCCTAATCAACCTAACTAAACCCTAATTAGGCCTAATTGACCTAACCCTAACCCCTAATTTCAAACCCTAACCCCACTACCACCCAACCACCACCCCCTCCCCCACTCCCCGCAACCCCCCACCCCCACCGCAACCCCCACCCTCCCTCCCCACTCCCCAAAACCCCACCCTCCCTCCCCCACTCTCGCAACCACCGCAGCCCTCGAAATCTCACCCCTCCCTTCCCCCTCCCCCATCCGCCGTCACGAGCTCGAAATTCAACAGGCCGAAGCCTTCGCGAGCCCAGAATCAACAACCTTGTCACCGACGACCTTCCCCACTGTAGCGCGCTCCCATACAACCTTATCGCCTTCATCTTCGAACTGGAGAGCTGAGTAGGCGGGATTCGACAAGGGGTAGGAGAGGGGTGGGAAATTTGTCAGGGGTGGGGGGAGGGTTGCGGAATTCGTTGTGGGGGGGGGAGGGCTGCGGAATTAGTCGGGGTGGGGGAGGGGCTGCGGAATTCGTCGGGGTGGGGGGAGGAACTGCAGAATTCGTCGGGGTGGGGTGCGGAATTCGACGGGGTTGGGGGGGGGTGGCGACGGGGTTGGGGAAGGGGGCTGCGGTGGTGGGAGGGGCCCGCTGGGGTGGGGGCTGCCATGTGGTGGGGAGGGTGGGGGGAGGGGGGTTAGGGTTAGGGTTAGAAGTTATTAGGGTTTAATTAGGAGTTATATTTTAGGGTTTAGGGTGAAATTAACGGTTAATTAGGGTTAAGACTAACGCTGTTAGTCATTAAGGGCATTTAAGGGTACCCCATGTATTAGTTTGAAACTTAGGGGTACCCTGTGAATTTTTGAAAACTTGGAGGGTACCAGGTGAATTTCCTGAAAATTCGGGGTTACTTGGTGAAAAAACCATTTTTTTTAATCATTTTAGAAAGTTTTTGATATATATATATATATATATATATATATATATATATATATATATATATATATATATATATATATATATATATATATATATAAAGGAGGAACTTTTCGGGAGCATAGAGCGCGTCACGTAGCATTGTCATGTCATCAATTTTATTTTATTTTTTACAAAAATAGAATTCTACATAGATTTAAATACATATAACGAGCTCTGGATAAGCGAAAATTAGAGTTTCGTGTTGAATGAACAACTTAAATTATTATATTATGTAGTTTGTGTGTAACTTTTGCTACGTAATTCGGAAACTTATAATTTTTGTACCATTGGATAGTGCTCGAAATATGCTTCTAAATAAGATCCATATACAATATAGTTCTATAACTTATGAATAGAGCGTGACACGTAGAATTGTCATGTCATCAAATTTTATTTTTATTTTTATTTTTCTTTACAAAAATAGAGTTCTACATAGATTTAAATACACCTAAGGAGTTTTAGACAAGCTAAAATTATAGATTGGTTTTGCATGGACAACCTAAATTATTATATTATGTAAATTGTGTATAACTTTTGCTACGTAATTCGAAATATTATAATTTTTATTCCATTGGATAGTGCTCGAAAAATGCTCTGAAATAAGATTCACTTACAATATAGTTCTACAAGTTATGAAATAGAGAGCGCCATGTAGGATTGTCATATCATTAACTTTAATTTTAAATATTTTTAAAAATAGAGTTATATATAGATTTAAATGCACATAAGAAGTTCTAGATAAGCTAAAATTAGAGTTTGATTTTGCATGAACAACCTGAATTACTATATTATGTAAATTGTGGCTACATAATTCGAAATATTATAATTTTTGTTCCATTAGATAGTGCTCGAAATATGCTCTGAAATAAGATCCATTTACAATATAGTTTCTACAACTTATGAAATAGAGTGTGCCACATAGGATTGTCATATCATTAATTTTTTTAAAATATATTTTTAAAAATAGAGTTCTACATAGATTTCAATTCACATAAGAAATTCTAGATAAAGAGAAAATTAGAGTTTATTTGCATGAATAACTTAAATTATTATATCATATAAATTATGTATAACTTTTGTTACGTAATTTGAAATATAATAATTTTTGTTCCATTGGATAATGCTCGAAATATGCTCCGAAATAAAATCCATTTACAATATAAATCTACAACTTCTGAAATAGAGAGCACCACACAGGATTGTCATGTCATTAATTTTTATTTTAAATATTTTAACAAAGAGATTCGTACATTTATTTAAATACATAAAAGGAGTTTTGGATAACGAGAACTATTTTACAAAAATAGAGTTCTACATAGATTTAAATATTATAAGGAGTTCTAGATAAGCTAAAATTGGAGTTTTGATTTTGCATGGACAACCTAAGTTGTGGCTGACACTCATATTTTTTCTCTATTCTTTATGTCTCGCATCTATTAAATTTTTACCTTCTACTTTTTTAAAATATCATTCAGATATTTTTCATGTTAAAAATGTGTTAGCTATTGTTAGTCATATGGATTATTGGGATACTATTTAATAATAGACTTAGATACAATATACAACTGAACATTAAAAATATAAAATTTATATATCACAAAAACAAATAGAAATTAAAGTATAACGACAAATACTTTTTCTACTACAACAATGAGTTTGGGCATGGTTTGTAAGAAAAAAAAAAGGGTAGCTTAGCATAGAGGATTAAACTAGAGTAAGGGATAAGTAAATCCTTAATATAGTAAATGTAACTTTATGACGCAATTTGAGTAATTAATGATGGTTTTATCAACATAAAGTAGATGCGATGTTGTCAACTATAATTGATTTTTTTTACCAAAAGTGAAATGATTAGAATAGACGAAACTACTCAAAGTAGTAATTGTTGCAATAGAAAAAGAATGGAAAAATTATATAGCAATTGTGTTGAAAAATCTCATTTTACATCAACAAAAAATAACAATGTTAACAAAAAAATTTGCAAAAATAAAATAAATAATAATCCGTGCAACGCATGGGCTTCAAAACTAGTTACTTTGAATCTCATTGGCCTAGAATAAGGTTTAGCTTACTTGGCACTATAATTTTTTCAAACCTCCAACAAGTTAATTATATTAAATCTTACTAGTTTTAGGACCCGTGCTTAATGCACGAGAGTATTTATTGTTTTATTACGTATTTAAGGAATTCACATAATAACGATGACACAAATTACAAAAATTCATAAAATCATAATGTAAGAGTGGTGAAGAACACAAATTACAAATAAAAATATCTAAATCAATTTATATGTTTGCAAACACTTCCTTGTAAACATTTGTTATACTTTTAATCACATTGTGCTCTTTATCAAACGGAAGGTCTTGAGACCTTTTTTGCTCGTAACTCTGGAAACGGCAACATAAAATTATCCATGGCTGAAAACATGTATCGGAAGTACAGGCCTACATGAGACAGAGATTGTCCTTGACTTTTATTTATAGTCATAGCAAGATAAACAATTAAAGGAAATTGCCGTCTCTGAAATTTGATAGGAAATTTGGTCGAGTCAAACGGGGTTCGTGTCATTCTTGGGATAAATACTTTTTCTCTGACATTACATTACTTCCGGAAATAACAGTAGCTTCAATAACACGATTATCGTAAATGATTAACAACTAACCTCGTGCCATCACATAACCCAGATATTTGATCAATATTCCTTAAAAGCATAAGTAGCGCACCAACCTTTAGTCGTATGCTATGATTTGGGAGCCGCCTGAGCATCTTGAGAAATTCAGTGGACTATATTTCATGTACTTAAAAATTGTCTTCTTCTTTGCTTATAGCATCCGAACTCAAATATACTTTCTCTTCTCCAAGATGGTAGATAGAACATGATCATTGACTATCTCCACTATCACATTTGTTGGCGCCAAAATATCTCTTTTTCGGAAGTATTTAGCTTCCCAAATATGCTCTTGTAGTTCTGGTATGTGGTATCAACAATTATTGATGAAATTGGATCTGTCCCAAGATCTATAAGGATATTTTCGCAACCTCAATTATGGCTTCACCATCATTAGGACAACCAACTTTTCCTATCCTAAGCTAAGTATCCAATCTAAAAATTCGCATAATTCATCAACAACAGATTCCTAATAACTTGCTTGTAGTATCATATTGCGAGTAAGTCTTAGGACCCTACATAAATCCCACAAGTAAGATGAATTAACGGTCGCGAACACGATATATTGCCTCGTTCCCTTCGATACAACATAACTGGTAATATCTGCCTGAGATCACCACCAAAATACCAAGACTTTGCCTCCAAAAGGTCGATGCAAGTTAGCTTTATTAACCGACCACATGATGTCCTTATTTTTTTTACCCATGCAAAATGCAATGGAATTTTTTGTTTTATAAATTTAAGTAATTAGGATGTTTCTCCCAAAACATGGTGTAAATATTATCTCGTGATTTTAAGTTTTTCATAATCATATTATGTATTAAGAATGTTTTAAAATTGACTTATTACCCGTGTGTTAAGTGACTAATGTAGTTAATATTATGGTGGAACACGTGACCAATCATTTATTAAAAAAAAAGTTGACTTAGAATCACTTCGCTCCGCTCATAGCTTCATTTAAAGGCTCAAATAAAATCACAATTTGTACCACTGCAAACACTCATTCATGCAACCACTTGCGCTTTCGTTTTCCACAATTCTGCTCATTCCCATCTCTCTTGTTCTCTTACACTAGTGCTGCACTTAAATTTTGGCAGACATTATTAATATAGAATTTTTTTGTAGGTTGTATAATTTAAGGGAGTGATTGCACTTAAATAAAAATCTTCAATGACATATCAGAAAGTCTCACATATTATATTCGTTATATATACTTATTTTATAGTCTTGTATCATTGTGTTACATTGAAAATTAATGTAAATTAATTTTTAATACTCTTTTTGCTCTATATCAGTAGTTCTAGCACTTTTCATTTTTCTTTTCTCCCATAATACTATTTACACTTTTATGCTAGGACGAATTCTTCTACTTAAAGCAACTTTTGATTTTTCGTCAAGTTTTAGCATCTTGTATCATCTGTTTCATTTTATATTCATTATGTTCTCTAGTTAGAGATGTAAATTCTTTATATTTTACTTTTCATTACTTCAATTTGTTAGAAATCACCAAATTTATTGCTTATTTCACATAACTTGATTTTTTATAGCTATATGCTAGTTGATGTTTTAATATAAGCTTTTATCTAACTCGGTTCTCCATTTCTTAAACATTTATCTTTGATCGAATTGATAACCCAACCTAACCCCGTCCAAAGCTAATGATGCAAGAAAGTCGAATTGCATCGAACTCGAAACCGACTTGTTGACTCGATTTTTTTTACACTGGATATGATATTTTTTTAAGCATATCTGAAACCGACTTGTTGACTCGAATTGCCACCCCTAGTTATAGGTATGCATAAATTTGTTGAATTGCGTAAGTATAATGTAATTTATTTAATATTTTACACTAATAAACTATTATTGTAATTGTTTGTAGTTCCTCAAATTGCTAGATAGAAGATAAGTATATAGTGGTGCGTTCTCTTCAACTTATTGGCCCTAAATTTATCTGAACTTATCTGAACTGAACTTACTGAACCTGAACTGAACTGATTGAAACTTATTAAACCTGATTGGACCTGATTCAACTTATTAGACCTGATTGAACCTGATTGGAACTTATTGGAACTGAGTAAAACTTATTGACCTGATTGAAACTTATTAGACTTTATTGGTCCTGATTGAAACTTATTAGACCTTATTGGACCTGATTGAAACTTATTTGACCTTATTGGACAAAAAAAAATTAACGAGTAATAACATAAATATGTACCTAACGTAAAAACTATCCCTCAAAATTTATTATGAAGTAATAATTATTAAAATTCGTCCTTTAAAAAAATAATAATTATTAATGATCTCTTATGATAAATAATTTAACAAAAAAAATTTACTATTTATATATTTGCCTATACATAACTTTCACCGCTAATATATCTAATAGTCTTGTTTTGAATTCATAAAGCACTAGTAGATGATTTCATTATGGCAACATGCACGCTACATAATTTTATTCGTTTACATGATTTAGGGATTCCAGTTTCGCAAGTAGTCGAAATCATGGAACCAAGAGCTATTTTAATTTGACTAACAAGACGAGAACAAAGAATATGGAGATTATTCGGGCAAAAATTGCAGATGAAATATGATTGGATGTTGGTGAAGAAAACATATTGATTGAGAGGATGATGTAGAAGATGATGAAAGATAATCCTATGAAGAAAGATACTCCGGTGATGATAATGAAGCAATCAATTGATAACATTTATATCTTTCATTGTTATTAGTAACGAAAACATGTTATCTCTAGTTATTTAAAGACGAATTGCAAAATATTGTAATTATAATAATTATTATTAGTGTTAACCTTATTTAAACATGATTATATTATTTTTTAAATAATAATATAATCAGCTAATAGTAATATGAATAATTAAATAATAGACAATAATACAAGTATAACACTATACATTATGGTACTTTAATAAAAAATTCTAATAATAACATAATCAGCTAATAGTAATATGAATAATAAAATAATAGACAATAATGAAAATTTTTAATAAAACAATAGACAATAATACAAGTATAATACTATATAATCATTGTGGTACTTTAATTAAAATTCTAATAATAACATAATCAGCTAATAGTGATATGAATAATAAAATAATGGACAATAATATAAATATTTATTGAACATTGACTATTTGGACCTTATTGGACCTGATTAGACCTGATTGAAACTTATTGCACCTGATTAGAACTTATTGGACCTTATTAGACCTGATTGAAACTTATTGGACCTTATTAGACCTGATTGGAACTTATTCCCCTAATTAGACCTGATTGTAACTTATCTGAACTTATTGGACCTGAAACTTAATTTTTTAAGTTGAAGAAAACGCACCCTAAAATTATTATTTTCTGATTGGTCAGATGATCTCAATAGGTGAGTAATATATAATTAGCATACACCTTCATCTTCTTGAAGCTCATCTATCAATATTTTCAAGGCAATTGGAATGAAGACAAAAAGTAAGACCCTCTTTGATCTCATTAAAGAGGATATATGTATATATGTATATATATACATATATATATATATATATATATATATATATATATATATATATATATATATGTATATGTACATATACATATATATATATATATATATATATATATATATATATATGTATATGTACATATACATATATATATATATATATATATATATATATATATGTATATGTATATATATATGTATATATATACATATATCCTCTTTAATGAGATCAAAGAGGGTCTTACTTTTTGTCTTCATTCCAATTGCCTTGAAAATATTGATAGCATTAGATTGGTTTGTTTGTCCATAATTTTTCCTAAGGTATTATTTCTTTGGCGGAACTTATGATCTAATCTAATCCCATTTCGACTCTTCCTTATTTCTCCTCAAACATTATAGTGTTCCTGTTTTTTATTATGAAAATATATATAATGAGTTCATTTATTCTGTACTATACATAGCTTTGCTTAAAAATTTCTACTCAAGTGTTAGTAATAATTTTAGCATTTTTTTTTCTAATTTGCTCGATCACATATCTTTTCATGTAAAATATAGTATGAAGGTTTTTTTGTTTACTTTATAAAACCAATGTATACTGAGAGTGTATATTTTATTCATGTCTGATATTTCTTTTTCTGTTGTGAATTGAGATATTCTGGAAAAAATACTTGATTTATGACTATACCAATTATACCACTGGCTCTGATCACATCATAATCCACACCCATAGAACTATAAAACACTAGTAGAATAAATGCGATTTTTTTTGTTTGTTTCATGCGAATTTCAGATGATTATTGATATTAATAATGCTGAAAATTTGATAAAATAAAGAATTTAGGTCTGGACCTTCCAGACCTTCCAGACCATAAGGGTTTGGGTCAGGGTCCAATTTTTTCAGACCCTTAGGGTCCGGTTCCGTAAAAAGATTTAAGGTCCAGCTGGACCCGAACCAGACCCGACCCTTGCCCATCCCTAGTGTTGAATCTTCTAATAGTTGAAAGACTTGAGAAGGATAAGGATGTCTTTGATGATACTATAAATTTGCTAAGGTACCTTCCAAATACCCTTAACTGCATTGATGATTAAGAGGTTGTCACCTTCAATTTCAATGTTCTAAATTTTTTCTTCGATGGCAATATTTAATTCTTATTGGAAAGCAACAACTTCTGCAATAAATAATTGAGAATCGCCAAGATTAAAAAGTGTAGGTGCAGGCTTTCAAGTCGTTTTCCTTCATGATCTTTCAACTAGCTTAGATGGCTCTTGGTGGGAGACTTTGGTGTTGGATGATTGTTGGGGTTTGGTTATGAAACATGTTGTAATCTTGTTTCTTGTAGTAAGGACCCTGCTGATTTTAGCTTGGAGGTGGAATATTCTATCTTTTAGTGCTTTCTAATGTAGATTTTATTGCTTTTATTATGATGTTGCATGGTTTGTACCGCTTACTAGGAGTGGGAGTTTACGTGTAACCAAAAAAATTGTAATGCTTTCTTAGTTGCATTAGCATATTTCATCTCATTTTAGTTGCATCTATGGGACTATTGCTGACACTTTTTGAGAACCTTGTTGATATTTTACTACATTTACTAAGCGTCACTCATCTCGTTCATGATTCTTCATAGCACGATTGTTTGCAACTGATTGTTTGTGGTAAGATTGGTTGATCTCTCTCTGGCTCGATTTAACTTTACTGTGCAGACAACTTAACCTAAGTGAGCTTATGTATGTGCCTAATAAGCTGACATATTTGTGTCAGTTATGTTCTTTCATGTGTGATTAGTTCCTCAGTTGTCGCTTTGATCTTTACTTTGATTGGTATCTTTGATATTTGATAGTGCATACATTTTGATATGATTGAGGCGTTTATTTGATGATCTTAGCTCCAGAGTTATTCTTATTTTCATATTATCCTTCCTTTAGCCCCGTTGAGCCTTTTCCGACTTCATTTGACTGATACCTACATTACAAGCCATTGGTCTCATTTGATTCTTGTAGCGAGTATTAGTTTTAATTCGGTTTGTATTGAATTCGAATGCTCTAGTTGTGGTTTAGAAGGATGGAAAAATATGTTTAGTGAGCTTGGAAATTGAATTGAAAGTGTTAAAAAAGGAAAGAAAAAAAATAGTGAAAAATGAAACGAAAAAGAAGTGAAAAAAAGTTGTGAAATAAAAGGGGTTATGATTAAATTTATTGAGTGAAAATTATTGTTGGTTATATTTGGAGATTATTGGTTGTTGTGTGGAGTTGTTATGATCTTTTATGGTCATGTTTTCAGTTATATGATGCGCCCCCCGTATTGGTTTTTCCACCACAATTCCCAAATTATTTTCCATACCTTTAACCTCTGCCCCATTACAACCCTTAAAAGTCCTCTTGATCATTTGTATTGTATTGTTGAGTATTAAGTGAGTCAAAAAGTCAAAGTTAAAGAGTATTTTTCATCTGAGTCGACTTTTAGGTTAGAGTTATTATTATCCTTAAACACATGAAGATTTGAGTGCACATAACTATAGTGAGGTCTGTCAGGATTAGTTAAATCTAGCTTTGGAGAGATTTTTTTGATATGATAGGAGAGCCGATTTGATACATGACATGTTATGCGGCTTTGTTCGAGCTTGTTTTGATGCTTGGTTTGTGTAGTGATTATATCTCTCTTTTAATTGAGTTTTAGCCCTGTTGTAGTCCATATTGTAGGTTGTCTAACTTTTCCGATGTTTATGTCTTATTGCTTAAGGACAAGCAATGGTTTAGCTTGGGGGAGTTTGATAAGTCATATTTATATATAGTTTTTAGGTGCATTTAGGTTGCATTTTAGAACCATTAATTAGTTTCATATTTAGGTTCATTGCTACATTATATTCTTAAGTTATGCTTTTCTACTCCTATTCGGTATGTTTTCTTGTTTTTTACGAATTTCAGGCATTAAGGTCGTATTTGGAGTATGATTAGCTAAACTTGAGGATTAGGAGCACTTGAAAAGAAGCTACAATGCATAAGGATCGTATGAATATGTCATAGTACGAGTTTGAGCGAAAACAAAGCGGAAAATCATTAGAAGAAATGTGAAAAAGGATTCACGTCTACTCTTCTGATTATAACTTTTGATGTGCTTCTCATAATCAAATAATTTCAGCAGATTTAGAAACTACACTTGAAGAGCTTTCCAGGCACTCCCCGAGGAGACTTCTAGCCAAGAAGTTATGCCTTTGAAGTTGATTGTTTCTGCTGGAATATTACGTACGCGCGGATCACTAATCCGCCATTTAATGATTATTTAGACTTTCTTATATTTGTAACTTACTAGCCTAGTCATATTAGGTTACCTAGTATTAATTATATTAGGTTTTTGAACTCTTTCCTCTTCTCTTCTTCCTTTTACACGTTAATTTTTATTTTCTAGGTTAGATTTAGTTTTCTCTTATTTTTCTCTCTATTTTTTTAGTTGCAAATCCTAATTTTTCATGTTATTCATTAATTCATGATTTTTATTATTTCTTTCATTGATTTCTTTAATTATGTTTTCCTTGGTAGATGTAGTTTTTACTCTTTGTTTCATGATTGAGTAGTCTTATTTTCTAGTGTTTGGAAATCCATGTTTATATGATATGATTATTGATTGATACTTATTGATGGTTTGATTAGTTACTTATATCTCTAATTGATTAGTGCTTTTATTGTTAATCTTACAATCTGATTAATTGTTTGATTATATATTGCTAATATCGAGTCATAGATCGAGAGATAATACTCTTTAGATGCTTACCTACAATTAGCAAATCTGATTATGTATGTTGAGCGACCATACCAGCATATGATGATTTGAGAGCGTTAATATCTGGCCGTAGGATTAACATGTGCTCTAAATATCTAATTAATTGAACTATTGATGATATTTTGATAGATCATAGTTATAAACATGATAACCATTGCCCTAGATCCTTTTTAGTTTGATTTTCGTAGTTTGATTAGTTTAGAACTTTAAGATTCATAATCCTGATCTTGTTTAGTTTATTTATACCTTAGAAACTAGATTGAAACGACCATCTTTTTGTGGATTCGACCCTACTTACCCTACTACGTTGTTAGAAGGTTTGATGAATTATTTTTGACAGGTATACAACAACCTATATCACTCCTAAAACCTCTTTAACAAGGATGTAATTTATAGTTTTAGGATAATAATTAATATGAAAACAAGAATTAACTAAATGACCAACATTTACTAAGTGTTATCTAGTCTGCTGCTTTGTTAGATTCTCCGCAGATGTGTTGAATCTTCCAATAGTTGGAAGACTTGAGAAGGATAAGGATGTCTTTGATGATATTATAAATTTGCCAATTAAGGTGTCGTCCGAATACCCTTAACTGCATTGACGATTAAGAGGTTGTCACCTTCAATTTCAATGTTATAAATTTTTTATTCGATGCCAATATTTAATCTTTATTTAAAAGCAACAACTTCTGCAATAGATAATTGAGAACCACCAAGATTAAAAAGTATAGGTGCAGACTTTTAAGTAGTTTTCCTTCCTGATTTTTCAACTAGCTTAGATGGTTAATGTTTTTAGAGGTAGTACTCAATTTATGAGATCATATTATGTCTACATCTATACTAATATATTAAAAGGCGTGCCTAAGTCAGAAATGGTGCCACGTGGCACTCTCCCTAAGGGAGGTTTACTCCACGTGGCACTCTCCCTTAGGGGGCGTTTGGTTTCAACAGGGTAAAGGGAATAGAATCAAGAAAGGAGTACAGGGGGAAAGGAAACAAAAACCCTTTGATTAAAAAGGTTGTTTGGTTGCTATAATATTTCTTCCACCTTTCTTCCTCCTCTCACCATTCCTCCCCCATTTCTGCCTTTCCTGGAGCCTTGTCGGTTGCCGCTGCCTTCCACACCCCGGCACCGCCGCCGCCGCCATCATCAATCCAACACTGCCGCTGCTTCCCCATCCCCGCCAACGGTCCGCCCCCAACCCCTATGTCGCCGGAATCGCCCCTTCCTCACTATTTCTTCTCTACTATCTCACCACCTTCATAAAAGTGAAATTCGAGGTTTAAATGGTCGAATTCGACCATCAAATCTTCAAATCTGAAGTTTTCATGGCCGAATTTGACCTTTCAAAGCCATGGTTTATGATAAGAAAAGGTGTTCCCACCCTTAGTGGTGGATATTTACGGTGGTGGGTTTTTTTCGAGTGGGTTATGAGGGTTTTCGAGGGGAGGGGGGTAACTAGGGTGCGTGCGGTGGCTTTAGGTGGTGGTTAGGGTGCTTGCGGAGTTGCGGTGGTGGTTAACGTGGTGGTTTCATTGGTGGTAATGGTAGTTTAGGTGGTGGTCATGGTGGTTTCAGTGGCGGTCAAGGTGGTTAGGGGGCTTGGAGTGGTGGTTCAGTTGTTGGGGTGGTGGGTTCGGTGGTTGATGTGGTGGTTGTGTGGCTAGGTTGGTGGTTGGGGTAGTGGTCAATGATTGGTCAAAGCCACCAAGGGGTAGAAGAAAGAAAGGGTAAGTGAAGCCTTGGGGGTGGGTGGGGAATGAAAGTAGAGGAGTTTGGGGGAAAGGAGAGGGTAAAGGGAATGATTGATATGTGTTAACAAACAACAAGTAAGAGAATTGAGCTAGTTGATTCTCTTATCCTTTCCTAAAAACCCCAAACCAAACGCCCCCTAAAGTCTTAACCACTAGACCAAATAATAATTAGTGTTAATATCTTAAATTATAATATTAATAAATGAAAATATTGCTTACCCGGGACGTTGCCCGGACCTAATAATTAGTTTTACATTAAAACAAGCGAGTAAACCAAATAACTTCAATCTCTTTTCAATTAAACTTGTGAAAGTAAACTAATTAAACTAAATCATGTAAATGGGTTAGAGCCTTTTATAATGACAGAGACAAATCTTAAAGAAAGAAAAAAAAAAAGCCACCACCGGCCTACACTAATATAACAGCTTTAACAAAACCTGCCAAAAAAAAACATACGTGTTATAGCCCTCCTTTGTCATCTTTTTCATAATCATATTATTGAAAGAACTCCCTTTTATTCTTTTTTGGAAATTAAACTCTCTCCTGCCTTTCTAGAATCCCAAACATTTTCTACTATTTCCACTTCTTTGCCTTAAATAAAAAAAATGTTCCACCTTGTTCATGAAATTCCATATTTCTCCTCCATTTCCTTCCACATTTGTCAAAAAATAACGACTCTAAATTCGTCAAACCACAAGCTGAACCTTCTTCTTTATCTTCCTCCACTTCTAGACTAATAAATAAAAACAGTAACTTTCATTTCAACTAAAATAATTTTCAATTCGTTGAATATTCAAATGTGGGTCCTACTACGTACTACTACCCAAAATTAGCTCCCCCATTAAAATAAAAGTCAGATCCCTTGTCATATTATTTTTTTGTTATTATCTCAGCAAAAACATTAACAATGGCGGCTAATGAAGTTGAAAATGGGATGAAAATAAGGGAGGGTTATGGTGTGATAAGGAACAGGTTAAAGAGTATGAAGAAACAGAAGATTTTGCCAAGATTTGGGTGTTTAAGATTAGATGATGAATCTCCAACCGTTGATAAGAAGATTGATGATGGAGGTATTGATATGGTGTCTGCTGGTGCACTGAATGATCGATGTGATCCTACTCATTTGATTGTTATGGTTAATGGTATTATTGGCAGGTTGTTCCATCCATCATTACTCTTTATTATTATTGTTATTGTTGTAGTTTAGAATTAAGTGGTGTCATATAGTATATGTTGTATCTGATCATAGGATATAGTATTTACATTTTGTTCACATGAAGTAATTCCTCCGTTTCATTTTAAATGTAACAAAGGTTATTATTTGTGAGATACAAAATATTCATTTATTGCATTTAAAACGAAACGAATGAAGTATAACCGACATCATCTTCAATTGATTGAGATACAATAACAGTGCTTTAATGGTAGTCTAAGTTGTTTATGAAACAGTATTATTATGGAGCACATTGCATCTGATGCAAAAATGGTAGAGATAGAGGTAGTTTGACTGATAAAATAAGTTGGAGGTGTAGAAAATAGAAGTTGGTTTGATTTAGTTTGTAGGACAAAAGTTGAAATTTATGAGATTTTGTAAAATAATGTCATGTTGAGAAGTTCTTGTTCATTGTAAGAATCTAATATATGGTTGTTGTTTTGTTTGTTAACTCGGTTAATTTGTGAGATTTGCAGTTCACAGGATTGGAGATATGCTGCAAAGCAGTTTCTCAAGACACATCCCCAACAAGTTCTTGTTCATTGTAAGAATTTAATATTTATATTAACGACATCCAAGTCAAGTGCTCTTTTGAGTGGTTCTTTTTCTTGTAACGTTACATTATGTTAGGAATTTATTGCATGAAAAAGTTGTAATTTTTCCTAAAATAATATTCTATTTATTCTTATATTTATATTTTTTCTTCACATTTGCTTTGGACAACGTTCATTGCAAAATCTTTAACCAATAATATAGGTACTTTTTAAAAAAAAAAAAAAAAAAAATCTAATATCAACTAGATATTATAAAGATATACTAAAATGTGAATCGAATTACATTTCAATTGACTATAATATTTATGTTCTTTCAAATAGTCAATTGTCAAGCTTGCCTTGGTTTAATATTCGGAGTTTGTTGCTCATGACTTTGAGGTTATTAGTTCAAGTCTTACTAGAGCACTTTCAGGATGAAATTATCTTACTTTTCCTTCAAGATATTTGGGCTTAAATAAGTTCGGAGTACTTTAAATAGTAGGGCCTTGCTTAGGCCCAATTTCATTACCCCAACAAAAAATCTAGTCTACCACATATGGTCAAAGTTTAGAATCTTTTACCACAAGATTCTAATTGTAAAGAATGAAATTTCGAAGGCAATAATAGCTTATGATTGGATTTCATTCATCGTGAAAATTAGGTAATTGAGCAACTGAATTGTTAAACATTATCCCAAAATTACTTAAAAGTTAAAATTACCCTGATTTTATTTTAAATTTACTATTTTATCTTTTTCTTTTTTTCATTTCTGGAACGGATGCAACATTCATCTTTTTATGATGAGTATTTTAAATAATCAAATGTTATAACTAAAAGAAACAAAATAGTATTACAAATGGAAATTTTGTAAAACCATGTCACGTTGAGAAGTTAGGTTGCTACTGTATAAAGCTATGATTACATTAATTCTAATCACTGGGTTTGATGGTGGCTGTGGTTTTACCCTTCTCATCGTAGTTTTTGCTTACATGCAATATACAGGCAGTGAAAAGAATACTGCAACCTTAACATTTGATGGAATTGACGTAATGGGAGAACGGCTAGCAGACGAGGTTGGTGATCATTTTCAGTATCAAATTAGTTTCCATTCAAGTTTTTTTGGTGTTATAGAGCAACTAAGTGCATTGATGGTTGTAGACAGTATTGATCCTAGGTCTTGCATACCACCCTCATATGCCTATAATACTTTACGAACTAAGCTACATGGCATCCACAATTAGTTTCCATATAAGTGAGGAACCTTTTATTGGTTGACTCCCTTCGTCCCACAATATAGTGCTTGTTTTCTTTTACACAGTCTTCAAGACGTAACTTTGACCTTTAATATCTTCAATTCCGTATTAATAAAAAAATATAAAAAGTTGATATTATGAAACTACACATTGAGACGAATCTAACAAGATCCCACATAAATATGTTTTTTTATATATACAAATGAGAATATTCAGTCAAAGATTTTAAAGTTCGACCCACCAAAAATGAAGTAGGCACTATGTTATGGGAAAGGGGGGAGTATGTCAATATAAGTTTCCTGATATTACATTTGCTCTGAATTGCAGTTTAACTGAATATTGAAATATTACATGATTAATAGTTTTATCATCTAAAGATTTACTAATATAAGTTCTAATAATACTTGTTATTGCAGGTTATATCAGTCGTTCAGCGTTATCCAAATCTATGCAAGATTTCATTCATTGGTCATTCTTTAGGTGGTTTGATTGCAAGATATGCAATTGCCCTGCTTTTTGGAAGAGATTATATGAATAGAGTATCGAAAATAGATGGAGAAACTGGAAGCAATGGATGTGCAAAAGTATTACATGAAGATAATTATATTGGCAAGATTGCTGGTCTACAACCAGTGAATTTTATTACATTCGCGACACCACATCTCGGTTCAAGGGGACACAATCAGGTTATCCCTTAACTTCTGCACTAATCTTTTCATTATGCCTCTCCTGTTTAGGCTGTTTTCATTATCTCTAACCCTCTTTTTATACTTAAGTGAGCTATGCATTTCAGAATAAATATGGACTTGGTTTGTCTTTTTAAGGAATTTGCTCACTTGGCGAATCTAACTTTGTACTCTTCATAGGTCTCAGAGTCATTCTAACTAACAATGCAGTTGGCAAATTCAAATAGTTTATGTTGTATACCCGCTTCTATTGAAAGCAATTAGGTGTGCCAAACAAAACAGCATGTTGGTCTAAAAGTATTGAAACTACTGCTATCACCTACAGAAATTTGGTAGATTATGTCTTTGCATTGAACTTGAACTTAAGATTTTTACCCTGGCAAAGGTCAGTTTAAAGAACTTTCCAACTTTATTCTTCTTGATGCATTTTCACATTATTAGCCACACCTGTTACCTGATAACCAAAAACAATATTTCCCGTGTGATATCAGGATTTAACTGAGTCCGATTTCAGGTTGATAATGATGTTCATTACCATGTACATGATAGAAGTACTTTTGTTATTCATATTGTTGATTGCAGTACAGTCGAATTGTGTTTGTACGGTTGTACCTAGGTTCATTAATATCTTATTGCAGCTAGCTGCTCGTCTTTAGGTGGTCACTACTTAGTACTTACTACCAAAAGCAGTCCTGCAATATTAGGAAGGATTCTAGTTGGCTAAATTTATTTCACCAAACAAGGTATAGGAGGGTTGTAGGATCCGCATGAAGACAAGTTACAAATATGCCGCCACTAAGGGATATAAACTTAGCTCAAAATTTAGCAAAAGAAACCATAATCTAGTATAGTTATTGCACTATCCTTTTAAAAGGGATGCTGCTAAGAAGTTACTAGCAAATTCAGTTTTTTGGTACTATTTTTCTCGGCTAACCTGCTTTACCTACACATCCAGGTTCCAATGTTCTGTGGCTTCCATGCATTAGAATTAATAGCACGCCACGGATCATGGTTTCTAGGGAGAACAGGGAGGCATCTGTTTTTGACTGACAAAGATAAAGGAAAGACCCCTCTTCTTCTTCGGATGGTGAATGATTGTGAAGGTCTTCCGTTCATGTAAGCCTACTATTTCCTTCACTTCTGTTCTGATTAAGATTGAAGCTTATAAGTTCCATCATTACTATTAACTTTGATACTTCTACTAATTAGTTATCTATGTTCTCTCAGGTCTGCCTTGCAATGTTTTAATCGCCGTGTTGCCTATGCAAATGTGCGCTTTGATCGTATCCTTATTTGCAAATACTTATTCCAAACAAGGTTCTATAATTTTTGCTATTCTGCTTTTATTGTAGATCTCAAACGTAATTATTTTGTTCTGATCCAACTGGACCTCCTCAACCTTATGTTTACATAGTCCAGTATAGTAAACCCAGCCGTTGAAGTCTAAGAATAAAGCTTATAAATAGCTAAACAATGATTATTGTAGTAACTATCAGACAAATTAAACAACTGTTTATATTGAAAGCCTTAACAATATCTATAAAGAGCTTGTTGGATGGTGCACTTCCTCAATCCGACACGAAACTGAGCTCACAAAGGTGAGATTTCTGAATGTGAAAAAGGGTATATATGATCTTAACTAGCACATTCTAAGGAAGCTTTATTTGTTTGCAGGGGAGATATAAAGCAAAAAATGATAGATATCGACATATTGTAAATGTGGACAATGGAGTACTTGCTGCTTCGCAACGAGTCTCCACTTTGGAATCCATAATGCATGCCTGGAAAAATTTGAGGACGCGAGGTTTGTTGCTTTATGCTTCAAATAGTTTTGGTGAAGTTGTTCATTTTCCAAGTATTGGCGCTCAATCAATTTCTTTCCTCATTACTGTACTCAAGTTATATTCTGTTCGCAATGACATTTGCAGATATGGTGGAAGAAATGATGAAGGGGCTTACAGCAGTTAGTTGGGAAAGAGTTGATGTTAAATTTGGTGGTGGTAAACACAGATTGATTGCTCATAATTCAATTCAGGCAAGCTGCACTTTTCGTCCTATTTTTTTTTTGTACAACATGTGTAACATCCGTATACCATTGCAGTTTCACTCTTTTTTAACTTCGAAAAATTACTTCAACTTATTAGAACTTATTGTTACTCACTTGACGTAATCTAAGTTGTCAATTGAGTTGGTAGCTCTTTTTTATGACCTATTAAATCTTATGTCAACTTCTTTGAACTAAACCGCATTTTTATTAATGTAGAGATGTGAGCCTGCATTCTTTTCTTTTCTTTTCTTTTTTAACTATGCAAATCGTTGCCTCGTTAAGCTTTCTTCAAATTTTTGATTTTTGATCAACTATTGTTTCTCATTTAACCTCCTTTCTCTGGCAGGTGCAAACTTATTGCGTGCATTCATCAGGCGCTGATGTTATACAACATATGATTGACAATTTTGTCCTGTAAAACTTGTAGAGGTCTCTAGCCTAATTAAGCCTAACCAAAAAATAATTGAAAAAGGTGATATACAAGAATTGTACATATTTATTCGTTGAGATATAATTTTGATCTTTAGTTTTCTCTTACTTTAACAGTGCTAATTGTCTGTCTCCTTCCTTGCTCCCTGCCAAATTGTATCAACTTATAGCCGATAGTGAAAAGATGGAAAGGATTTTACTCCTGTATTATTTCTTCAAGTATTAAGAATTTTCGAAGTTTCGAAGTTGGATGTAGTAGTATGTACTAACACTCTAACAGTCAATTTTATAAGTAATTGAAAACATATAGTAAAAATGGGATGTATGAACAAAATCTGTGAGTTTCACAGATGGTTGTATAGTCCTAGAAGATTGTCTAGGAACAATAGAAGTGGATGTATGAATGGAAGTCTGGTGAATCAGAAGTAGAAAAAATTTGAGGTGAAGTGTTTGGATGAGAATAAGATTCAGAAAGTGAAGGAGAATTGTGAGATGTATCAGGAGTATGAGTGGATGAATTAAGAGGAATAGAGTGAGAGGGAGAAGGATTATGATCAGCAACAAGAGAAACATTATTATGTTCAGGAATAAGACAATCAGAATCAATACCAAAATCAATAAGAGAAGCAACAGTGTGATTTTGTGTTTGTTGAAGAAGAAATAAGATAAAGAAATGTATTTTCCAAAGAAAATAAGAGTATGCCCATTGGTTGATCCCAAACATGGATCATGAGGAGAGAGAGATTAAATGGGAATAAAGAAATAGGAGAGAGAAAAAAAAAAAAAAGAGGAGAGAAGGCAATGAACCGATCGTTGCAACGATCTTGCCAAAGAGTAGATCATTGCCACATGGCGGAAGGGGAGAGGAAGAAAAAAGTGGAGCGGCGCCACTGCTACTGCATGGCAGACATCCAACGCCCCTCATTTCTCTAATCTAACGGCTAGGATTATTTGTAATTGTTAACGTTGCAAATTTTTGCAACGGACATATTGTCAGTTTAAAAAAAAAAAAAAAAAAAAAAACACCAACAGCTATATTTTTTTGTCTATAAATAGAGACCAATATTGAACTATTTTTACACATCTTATTTTTGAGCTTATTTTGTTATTGGAAGTCATATTTGTTTCCTTTCTTTATTTAAGCTGTTACGTTTTTATTATCATTATATGTTATGTAATTCTATATGTATGTGTTATTTCTATTGTTTAATGCAATATTTTATTATTATTATATTTTTCTGATTAAGTTAATTACCGTAACTAATTATGTACAATATTAACGAAATTAATTTTTACTAATAGTTTTTAATCACAAACATAAAAATTATTTACATTCAATAATCATTAATTGATTCTTAAATAATCCATAATAAATAAAAAAGATGAGATGGAAAGGAGATTAGATTGAGGAGAGAGAATATATGGTGAAAGAGTGAGAAATTAATAAAGTAAAAAGTAGGAAAGAGAAGGTGAAGATCTAAAATTATAGATCATCTATTGGAGGTGAAAAGATCATTAAAATTAATTGTGGATCATAAATGAGGTGAAATAGTGAGAAATTAATAAAGTAATTGATGATCCCAAATTTAGGATCATCCATTGACCATGCTCCATCTCTTGACGCAAAGCATGTATGAGTATTCAAATCATACACTTTATAAGAATTATGCCCATAGGGATAATCCAAGAAAATACATTTTCTTGCTCGAGTATCAAACTTATCTTTATGAACATTCATTGTGTTTTGCTTACCTTGTTTTTACCATGTTTCTATTTACATTTTTCTCTTCTAATCTCTTTGTCCAATAATAATTTTTACACTTCTTTTTTTAGTTGTCCTATACTCTTTATTTCATTAATTAAAAACTCCCTCCGTCCCAAAATATAGTTCCCATTTCTATTTTGGGAGTCAAATATTAAAAACTTTGACCAAATATTCTTACTAATGTATACAAAAAAACATATTCATGAGGGGTCTTGTTAGATTCGTCTCAATGTATGAATTCGTAATATCAACTTTTTATATTTTTTACTAATAAGAAATAGAAGATATCGTAGGTCAAAGGTACGTCTTGGAGACTGTGCAAAATGAAATGGGAACTATATTTTGGGACGGAGGGAGTAAAAAGAAGAACAAACAAACCACTTAACTGTCTAATTCCTTCCGTTTGATTTTCTAATTATCTGCAACTAGTCTGTAAATTGTGAAAGTTTCCTTCTTCGTTACTATGCAAATTCTAGATCATAAGGCATCCGATATCTTTGGCTCTTTTTCTGTTGAAAATTTAGAGTCATTCTCATTAGTTGTTAATAAAAATAAGTTATATGAGAAGAATAAAATTTGGATATTATTATTAGAGGTTACTAGTGTGATCGATACTCATTGTACGTAGACTCATCGGTAAGTGTTAGAGGAAAAAAATATTTAGTGGCAATATTCTAGCTTCACCATCATGTATAAGGGGCCATAATCTTTTATTTCACCCCGTGCCAATAATTGTCAGGAACGACCTTGAGTAACATGTTAATAATATGAGTGGCAATGAGAAAACAATCTCTCCAAAATTTTTTAAGAAGATTTACATGGAATCCCAATTAATGAAAATTTTGAATCTTGTGCCATAATTCTTCAATAAATGGATTGATTTGCAAGATAAATGAGATCGCAGTGCCAAATCTCGGTGGGCTCGGCACAAGCCCACACAAGAGAAGAATATGACCACACACAAGTCCAATGGGGTTCCATCCTAAAACCATATGGTGATAGGTGGAGTAACCCATTAGCTTATATATTAGTCATCTACTTTCAATTCTTCCAATGTGGGACACATGTGGATTACACTCTCAACACTCCCCCTCACATGTGTGCCACCTTTAAACTTGCAATTGGATAGGTCACATACACCTCGTTGGCCCTACTTGGGCTTCCAACATGAGGTCAACAAGCCCCTACTTGGGGCGCCCCTACTTGGGACACAATTCTGTTGGGCAACGTGCTCCAAACAGATCAAACCTTTCATCTTGCATTCAATGGGCCACATACCCTGGCCCGGGATCGTCGGCTCTGATACCATGACAAGGAGGCTGCCGCCAAGATATTTTTGTATTGCTATTTCACACCAAAAACGTGTGTTGTATTTTCCACATGCCCTGACTATATTATACAGCCCTAGCTTCTCTATTCTATGTGGGCCTAAACAAGGCAACTCAATATACACTCCAAATATACAAGGCAACATATAAACAAGCCCAAAGACTAATACATGATCCAACACCCCCCCTCAAGTTGGAGCATGGGAATGACCAATGCCCAACTTGCCTAACAAATGCAAAAACTGGCGAGTACCAAGCGCTTTGGTAAAAATGTCGGCTAGTTGTTCAGTAGTAGAAACATGCGCAGTAACAATCAAACCATATATGGTGTCGGATCACATGTGGATTACATTCTCAACACGCAAATTACTCGAAATAGCGAATTAATTTTCAATTCATGATTCCAGACAACCATAAAATTAAGTGCGCAAAATTCTAAGAATTGAAATTAGATCAAAAATGTCAAACAAACCTCAATTTCATGAGAGAGATTGAGCTCTAATACCATGAAGAAACTCGAAATCTTGAATCATATTATTGAAATTAGAGAAATCAAGAGAGAAAATGATACAAGGAAGAGAATGACCAAAAATAGAAAAACTCAACTAACTAACATAATAGAGTAAGTCTTTATTTATACAAGATATTGTAACAAACCTATAACTCAATACAAGATATTGTAACAAACTTATAACTAATTTGATAAGTAGAATAATAAAAACAACATAAATCAATCTTCTATAACTAGTGTTAAGAGTCATATGCATTTTCCCCAAACTTTATAGCAAGAAAACGATGTAGACCTTTCGGTCATACTAAATCAGATAATACAATGTTTTCTTTTATTGTTTATGTATTTTCATTGGAAAATTTTAATATATTGTTCATATTTTGAATCTTTCCATACATGTAAGATTATGACTTAAATTTCTCATTGATATTAAGCTACAATAAATGTGTCCACTCAAGGTTTTTTTTCTCATTGGTCTGACATAAAGTACTCAAAGAGCTATAATCTTTACATATAATTAAGTTTATTTTATTTAAAATAGTAGAATCTTGCCTATTTTCTAAATTGCATTGCTTAATTCACCAATTCTAAATATGAACAACAAAAGAAAACAGAGTGAGTAGAAGAGTTTGAACTCAAATCTTCTGTCCCACATTATGTATACCATTTGTGTGTCATTTATTCGAATTGGTTGTTATAATGTGCTCTTAAATTTTAGTTAATATTGGTGGGCCACATTTATATTACGGGAATTTCTATCATATACATAAGGTTATTTTTTTTGCTCATTGCTCATATAAAACCTCAAAATAAGCATCATTATATAATAGGTAGAGCTCCAAATAAGCATAATTATACAATATTAGAACTTTGAATGAGCATAAAATAGTCTTGGGTGTAGAGATGGCAATGGGTAGGATCTGGACAGGGTCCTCTAGAATCCAGATCCAGATCCATTTTTTAAGAAAGGATCCATATCCTACCCGGATCCACTGGGTAATAAAAATGAGGATCCAAATCCAGATCCTTATGGATCCTATGGATCCGGGTCCTAAACGGATCCAAAACGGATCCTTGCTTATTGTCTTCAAACTAACCTAATTTTCACAATAGTTAAAGATTTTAAATGATAAAGTTATCTAATATCAACCAAAAAATACTACATGTATGTGTATGATGAATACACTCGTTATATTACTAACCAATAAAATAAAGTAGCAAACTAAAGGTGGGACAAAAAAAATTGATAAAAAATTTGTGGACAGATATGACAAAAATTTGAGACAACATGAAATTTTAAGTGTCTAAAAAGATGTGTGTTATGAGAAAGTTCAGATGATTAATCCAACCACGGCTTACGTAATATTGTATGAGTTTAGGGTTAAACGTATAGAAAAACTCAGTTCATTAAAACTTGTATGGAAGAGACTGGTGATGAAACTTGCAAATTGCAATGTTCCATTAAATACAAAAAAGGTTCTGCAATCTTGAAATCACGGTGATGGCGTGGAAATATGACAAGAATTAATGGTGTCACATCCATGTAAAAGCAAAAAATAAAGAGAAGAATCAGAAATGAGAAAGAGATTCTTACAGTTGGCAGTATTTTGTTGTCTAATTGTAGGATCTAACATCTAACAGATGGAAAAATCTCTTAAGATAATATCAAAGCAAGCTAACGTGAATGGTCAGGTAAAAAATATGGGCACCTACCCCCACCCCTTCTTATACATTCATTCTTTAACTTTTAAGCCCATACCCGAGTATCACTCTAAACTCGGAAAATCAAGTAAAACTGTAAAAGTCGGTAAGTAAGATTGAAGGTAGATTTCACCAATAAAAAATGAAGGTAGCGTGTTGAAAGGGGCGAATCCACAGTTCTCCAAAATTGTGCTAACTAAATTGGCAGTGGTAGATATACTAGAAAATAGTACAATTGTGGCAGCCTGGAAATTGGTAGTTAACCATTCCAGCTGCAGAGGAAGCCGGGAAGGTGTAGCCTCTGCCTAGTGTGGTCATTAACCATGTTTTTTTTTTTTTTTTTGGAAGGGGACTAATATAAGAGGTGAAAATCGAAACTAAAAGCCCTATAAAGCTCTAATGTTATGATTTTATTTTTTTCTTAAACAGGCATGAAATTCGAAAATTTTCTAATTAGATTGATTAATTATATGTGATAATCATGCTTGATTCTTGAATAAAAGGTTTTTTGGTTGAAAATGTGGATTTTTTGGAAATTAAACCCTAATTTGATTGAAATTTTCAAAAATCAATTTTCTTACTTGTTTGAGTTATTATTTTTATTGTTCGAACAACAGATGTCTAAGACAGTTTCATCCGATTAAGTTATTGTTAAATAAATTGAATCATGTCAATTGATCCAACTATTACTTGTTGCATAAATTGAATCATGTGATCATTTCATGTACAAAGCAAAATCGAACAATCGTTATTCGATTTATTTGTGCGCGCATTGTGGATGTTGTGGCCTCGAGCAAACGAGACGAGTAAGGGTTGGGTGATACGCACAAGTCATAAAACCCAACGTGGTATGGTTGTGCTGTGCTGGGTGAGGCGTAAAGGGAATCGAGATTGTTTGTTGCGTGTGCATAAAATGCACATTGCCAATAGTCCAACAACGATGTGCGTGCGGACCTTGTCATAGATGCTACAAGAGTGCATGACTGACAGCCTTGTGTTGTTGCATACATGCATTTGCAGTCAAGGGGAAGGTGCGCATATGTTTGTGAAATATTGTAATCGAGTTACCCAAAACAATATGATTTAATTTTAAACCCTAATAAATCCAAATATCTAAATGTTTCTCCGAATTAAAACTATGTGATATGACATAAATACGAATTCAATAAAAACTCTAAGGAAATATTATATATATTATAACTCTTAGCAGAGATTAACATAGTTAATTAAGTCTAGCCCTTTTCATCAGTACCCCCAAATAAACGCAATCTATAGGTTGCTAGCCGTTGATTTCCCCCTCTGGCGCCTATTGGTATTTATTGTTAACATTAGTCGTCTTTGGTGTGGCTTTTTCGCAGCACCGCTTCAATTGTGAGGTGTAAATAAGACCACGGTAAAGTGACTTTGCATTGAAGGCTTTAGCTAGGTGAGTCCATGAATGGAGATGAGGAAACTATAGTAAGGAGTAGTGTTAAAGGTAGCCTCTGCCATGATACCAAGATCAAGAACAATATTGGAACCTCATCCTGGTGTGCTCGAGTTTCAAGAGGGAAGCAATATTCATGACTTTCTATTTCAGCAAGGAGAACGAAGACTCGCCCTCGTATACATACATGTGGCCGGAGAATAATGGTGGTAAAAGGAGAAGAGTATGACCAATGGTTGTTCATCATCTAATTGTGCTTCTGGATGTAGGTTTGTTGTATGCAGGAAAACAAAAGATTTGATCCTTCCATCATGCCTTTATTATTGTCAAAGGAAAACTTCATCAAAGTGTTGGATGTCATATTGATAGTACTAAGTCTAGTATTAATTAATGTCCCTAATAATGTCTTGCTTTGTAATAATTGTTGTGTTTCTCGTCTTGTTATCCACGTAATCCACGAAATAGCCTTAGGTCATGAGTAGTGGGGTTTGTCTCGTTTCTATGTACTTGCTGCCAAAAAAAACTCTAAGATATAAAGATTTGCATGACTAAATAACCACCTAATTAATATAGACCCGACCCAACAACCATATTTCACCAAACCGCCTTACTTCATACATGACCTGAACCAATCATTCATCAATTCATCAAATTCGATTAAATTCAAAATCCGATTCAAATTCAACCCAAATGTAAAATACACTTGATTAGAAACTATGTCATAAACTTGTCCCAACAACCTAATTGAACCTACAAAGGTATTCCTCCAATGAAGATACCCAACCAACATGATTTTTTTTTTTTTAATCTCCCCCTCCCTCAAAACCCCAACCAGGTAACCAAAATCGCTATTTTCCCAACCGTGATACCGATGCTTAGTACTGTCTCTAATCTTGCGTGGCAAGATATCGGTGTTTCAAACTTGAAAGTCTTGGTTGTTTTATATTGTAGGGCTCATTGAACGAGGTTTTGTCAAAACAGTATTTCTTCTTTTTCCCTTTTTAGGCTTTCGTTTAATACATGCTTTCTGCTCTCCCCTTTTTGCCTTCCCACATTTCATCCAAACACACCCTTCACCCTTCACCCTTCACCCTTCACCCTTCACTTCAATTCACTCTCCCTTCTTCTCCCCCCCCCCCTGGCATTCAATCACTCATCTTTCTCACCACTTCTCATTAACTTAACTGCCCACAATTTCTCTCTCTCTCTCTCTTTCTTCAATCACTCACTTTCTTAATCATTTTTTAGTCTTTTTCTTCCATTTTCTTAAATGGGTTTTACTCAAATTCCTGTCTTTTCCATCACAAATACAACACTACTACTTCTCATTTCTCTCTTCTTTTTCTTCTCACTAGCTCAAGGTACATAAATACATTTAATTAATATCTCATTTACTTCTTTCTATTTATAGATTTTTCATCATTTCACATCATTATTAAATAATAACTCCTTTGTTTATTTTGTTTTATCACAGGCTGGTCAATTTCCCAACAAAATGAAGCATCAGTAAAGGTAAAAAAAAAAAAATTGCAACTTCATCTGCAAATTAAAAATGTTGCAAAAATACTAACTAAATCTTTGTTTGGTTGTAAAAAAAAATAATGAGCAGGTAAAAGAAGAGAAATTAATAGAGAGAGCATTAATAGGTTCAAGTCCACCAAGATGTGAAGGAAGGTGTAGAAATTGTGGACATTGTGAAGCAATTCAAGTTCCAATAGTTCCACAACAAGGTTTCCCAAGAAGTCATTTTGTTAAACATTCAACACCAACTCTTGCTTATTCTAGAGGAGATGGTGTTTCTAATTATAAACCTATGAGTTGGAAATGCAAGTGTGGTGATTCCATTTTTAATCCTTGATTATTTTTAACATCATAGATTAGCTAGTATTATAGATTTTTGTTTCTACTATTATTTTTCTCTCATGTAAATACTTATATCTTGTTATCTTTGCTCCATTCTTATATGCAATTAATAGTAGATTTTTTTTTTTTTTTCAATTTATTTACCCCTGTTTTTTAAATTTTTTTAGTGTTGTTTCAAGATCTGTGTAGCAGTAGCACGAAAATAATTGGTGTTCTGAAAACAAAGACGCGTAGAATAAAAGGACAATCTTGATTTGTTTGGTGAACCAGGAACTTGAACATAAAATTTAGACAAAAATGTCATTTATTACCATCCGTAACATAATAGTTCATAAAAATAGCGACCAGGGAGAATATCCTAGTTACATTACATTCTACATTCGACATCCTATACGCCTTGGCCAAACCCATAATAGTTCATAAAATAACGACTAGAGAGAATATCCTAGTTTCATTACATTTTACATTCGATATTTTATACACTTTAGAATATCCTTCCTAGTTACATTACATTATACCTTCGACATCTTATACGCCTTGGCCAAAACCCTAAATTTATTAGCACGAAAATGGTTGGAGTTTCGGAAATAGAAAGCATGAGGTCCGCTAGTGTTGATACTTGATAGTTGAATTTTAGTTGGTTTGGTAGGATGGATGTCAGAGGAGAGGAGAGGGGCAGGTGTACTGCTGTCGTAAACAAGTTGTGAAAATTGAATGAAAGCTTGTAATGTCTGTGATTTAACAATGCCCACCTCGGATACCGTGCAAACTGCAATCGTGTAATAGTACTACTATTATAGTAGTAGTAGTAAAGGGAGTATCTTATAGAGTTATAGTTAATCTCTTTCTTACGTTAATCTAGTGAAGTTTAGGACTGTAACATAATGGGGTTCATTAAGATGTCAGCAATAACATAACATGGTAATCCGTGCTGCACGTCACCACGTCACCACTTGTAAATTTTCAACAACACAGAAACAGAGCAACTCTCTCTTAGGAAAAGGTAAAAAGAAAAATCTTTTGGAAATCCCACATAAATTAAAATCTTCAATTGGTATTGAAGATAATATCAATAATTTATTTTTTGGTACCGAAGGTTTTAATTATAAAATGGAATTATTTTGAATTTTAGTAATGAAATTGTGTATATTTAGTAATATAAATGTTTTGATAGTACATACTTTTTTGACAAGATGTTTGATTGATACTAGAGTGGATACAAAAACAAAAATAATATAATTAACAATAGAAAAATATTATATCATTTTATGTGTTGGAAGAAAAACAAAAATAATATAATTTGATACGCCAAGAGAATCCAAACGATTTGATGCGTAGACCTGGTTCACGTTGACATTTGTGTGAACCAGGGCAAACACACATATCATTTCTAAACAATCCACTATATCATTTAGAAGCCCATGCACTATAGCATTCAATTAAAACCCCACTATATCATTCAAAAACTCATTATATTATTCATAAACATATTATATCATGCAGAAATTACATCATTTCTAAACAATCCATTATATCATTCACAAATCTACTATATCATAAAGAAACTCACTATAGTATTCCGAAACATACTATGTCATGCAGATTCTACATCATTTATGAGCAATCCACTATATTATTTATACACTCACTATATCATGCAGAACCTACATTTTTCTATACGTTAAAGCACGTGTCACGAAATATATATAAGTTTACTATATCTGTATAAAACTCACTATATATAGTTTACTATATCTGTATAAAACTCACTATATATAAGTTTACTATTCCTGCATGTTAAAACATTAAAATTAAATCCTCTACTATGTTGCCATTTCACTATATGTTTCCCTCAAAATTCCACTATGTTGTATATAAGTTTACTATATTTGTATAAAACTCACTATATATAGTTAATATCAATTATCAACATGATGCACACTAAATTAGTGTGTACCGGGTCCATTTAAGTTTATATCGAATCCAAAAGGTAGGGTGTAACAATAAAATGGAGTACAAATATAAATACATATTTAGAGTTTTATTTGGTTTTATACATATATAGAGTTTAGGGTAAGTGAAAAGAGTTTGAGAATAAACCTTTAAAAATAATTTATTTAAATAATTCAAGATACATTTACAAGATGTTTAAAAATTTATAAAGATAGAATCATCAATTTCATTAAAGTCTTTGATTTTTGTATTAGGAAAAATAATTGGTTGAAAGATCAATCCCTGCTAGGCTACTAGCAGCACACCAATTCAGAGTCTGGGTACAATTGTACAAAAATAACTCAGAAGTAAATGCCCAACATGTTGTTGAGATGAGGATTCGAATCCTGCACAATGTCCTAAAATTTGGGATGGTACTCTACTGAGCTACCACCACTCTGTCTCATTCATCTTTGATATTAGTAGGATGAATATTATTTTGGATTGTGAATTTTTGTATTACTTATTTTCTACAATTACAATTTGTTTGATCTGTACCCTGTGTTTGAAAAGTTATAAAGTCATAATATAAAAGATAACCAAATTATAACTTAAAGGTCCAAATAAAAAAGATTCCAAAACTATTAAGCAAAACTAATTATTATGGCTGACGAACGAAGATTAACCAATCTTAACCCACAACTCCATCCTTAACATATTAGGATGCATGAGGTGGGCTAGAAGGTTTGGGCCAAAAGTAGCTACTCTCCTCAGAATTAAAATAACCCCTCGGATTATAACCTTTCTCACTAATAAAGCCCAATTAACCAAACATAACGGTAGTCATAAGTACTGATTGGCTTTGCATTGCAACATGCATGGCCCAAATACTGATTCTTGCTCCTAAATAGTAGAGGTGGTCATTGATCATGGACCATGTTTTTTAGTTGTCCAAAATAATTTTAAATTTAATGCTAAATCCAAATATACTTAATCATACTTTTTGTGACCATCATAAAAATGTCAGATTTACACTCCACCAAACATAGTTTATCAGCTACCAGTTACAGACTTGTATCGGTTTAATATAGCACTAGTTTTTAGGTTCCGGCGATGTTTCGGGTAATCATGATTTTCAATTAATACTATTTTATTTTGAAATTGTAACACTAAACTTTACTTGATTTAGTAGTTAAGACTTTATAATACAACCTTGAGATCATGAATTTAAATTTTATAGTATGTATTTTCTAACTTTTATATTTATCGACTCTTCGTGCAGCTTGAGATTTACTTTCTCTGTCCTCTATTAGTTTACCCGTATTCCTTTTATGGGTGTCCCTTATTAATTTACCCCTTTCAGTTTTTTTTTTTTTTGCTATTTTTGGAATAAGACCACAAACTTTTCATCACACATACATTCAACTTTAATATAAAATAATACTCCCTCCGTCCTAAAATATAGTTCCCATTTCTATTTTGGGAGTCAAATTTTAAAAACTTTGACTAAATATTCTTACTAATGTATAAAAAAAACATATTCATGAGGGGTCTCCGTCTCAATGTATAAATTCGTAATATCAACTTTTTATATTTTTCACTAATAAGAAATAGAAGATATCGTAGGTCAAAGGTACGTCTTGGAGACTGTGCAAAATGAAATGGGAACTATATTTTGGGACGGAGAGAGTAGTTTCTCTTTCTTTCTATGATCCATAACATTATTTCTCCTAACGCTGTGCCAAAAAAGGGTAAACTAATAGAAACGGAGGGAGTACAATGTAGTTCAAATTGTAGCTTTACAACATTAAAAAAAAAAAAAGTCCATGCTCAATGAAAACAGCGGCTCACCTAACATCATGAAGACACTATGAAGTTTAAGAAATAGGAGACAAAACTTATAAAATAGGTTTCAGATCACCTTGTCTTGTAAGTCTACACAAGAAAAGAATATTACATCTCTAAACTAAAATTCAATCCCAAAAGCTGCTAGATCAAGTGGGTATTAACTATTAAGTCGCACATAACTCAACTCTTCCATTACAATTTAAGCATACACCTACGACCTATCTAAGCAAAATTATCGTAAATTAACCCTTCACTCCTCACCTTCCATATTATATTGTCCTTTTTCTGTTTTCTCCCCTTCCCAATTCGTCGAAATAAAATCTTAACTCATGCAGTCGATCTCATTCTAATAGTATTATTATTGTTGGACCATTAATTCAGTGTAGAGATAAATCCCGACAGTACAGTATAAATGAGGAGAGAGAGAAGTGAAGGGTTTGATTGGAAGGTTGGATTAGTTGGTCCCGCGCATTTCGTAAACTTAACTTGAAAGTTGAAAATTGAAATTATAGAGTTTTCCACACTATAAATGAGGAAACTCAAGAATTTGTGCTCCCCACGTCGTTTCCAGAATTGCAAAAACAAACATCACCTGGTAAATTACACTTTTATTTTCTAATTAACTGCTATTTTTTTGAATTAATCGTTTCCAAATGATCTAATTGTATTTTTTTTTTGTCAATTTGATTATAATAGGATTCTGGAAATAATATGGAAAACGCACAAAGGAGCAATGTTTGCAACACTGAAGTTGATGAGGTAAATTCTGCGGGAATGTATAGTTTTCTTTTTTTACTGTTGATGTTTCTTTTCTTTTATGGTGTATGGTGTCCGCATTTCCGTGTTTACTTTTTGAAATGGGTTGTTTTGAATATTAAAATTGAAGCAATTTGGATTTACATGGGAGTAATTACCAGTACATTCCGAAATTTACGAGGCAGTACAAAGTACAAATAAGGGGAAAGGGATTCAAACCTGTAATTTATCGTTCACAGCAGCTCAATCTTAACCACTAGGTCAAGACATCCTTAGTATTATAATTGAATATTTGACCTCTACCACTCTTTGATGGTTACGGTTGTTTACTTGTTATATTATTACTAGTAGGATTACTTTTTTTTTTTAAGGTAAAATGAAATTATTTGCACAAGTGGAGGGAAATTGAGATTCCACTTTGCAAGAGGTGAGAATCGAACCCTTGTTATAATGGTGGAAGGAGGATTCCAACCAACCAGGTTAAACTTACTTGTATTGCTACGGTATAATTCAGATTTTATTCCCCAGCAGAAAAAGCTTCTTACTTTGTGAATGGTTGCCTAATTTATAGATGATAGTATTTTTGTTTTCATCATAGTTTCTTTGGGACATTTATCATGAGCATTGTAAATTAAATTTAAAAGTTTTACATTGAAACAAAATATCATCATCTTACTTAGATAATAGATGATGGTTATACCTTGGTTTTCAACTTTTCATATACAATAAATTTGATTCTATATATATACAACATTTATGATTTAACATACATTTTCTTGCCCAATATGCAATAAAAATCTGTTATGAACAACACATAGTTCATGATGATTGGAAATTAGAAAGTTCCCTTCTTGCTGCACCAATTTGTATCTTATGTTCTTTGTTCTGAATACATCAAGGTAAGACTAGTATCTGTTTCAGAGGAATGTTCGCTCATTCACAGTACTAGTTTTTGTTAAATTTTAGCTCATTTCTTTGTGTTTTGATAGTTTTGGATGTCATACATAGTGACCAAGCTGTTGGGAGTATATACTATATACAAGTTGTTTGAGCATACTAAATTATTTGTATTAGTTATATAAAAACGGAAAAATATGATGAAAATAGTGGCACAATCATGCAATTATTCCAGTTTTGCTGACAATATATTGTTGCTTCCATAGTATCATATCCTGCCATAACCTGCTGAGCTTGCTTCCATAGTTTGTTGAGTTAGCATTGTATTTTTGTTCTTTGTCAGAATCTGCCGAACTCTTTCATTTTTTTAAATCGCAAAATCATTTGTTATTCTCACTTTTAGGTCAAGTTGACATGATATCTTAACAAATCTTTGGCATTTCACTCTCTTCTTTCATCTCAAATGGATTTTTATTGTTCTGTTGGATGGCAAAAAGGCCTGTTTGGTTGGTTATGCGTTACAACTTGTTTGTTGTTTGATAGACGCCAGCGCTGTGATGTATGTAGAACTTCTCAGCTGTGTCTCATACACTTTTTTTTTTATGCAAATTGATTACAGCATGGGATAGGAGATATGGGCAGAACAAGCAGTGACCCTGTGAAAAATATTTTATTGAACCATGATTTTGCCCATGGTTTGCATTCATGGCGCTCCAATCACTGTGATGTGTTGATGGTGTCACCTAAGTCTGGAATCACTGAAGGAATGTCAGCAAATTATGCTTTAGTTACAAATAGGGAACAATGCTGGCATGGATTGGAGCAAGATATAACAAGTAGAGTATCTCTAGATACCACATATAGAGTTTCTGCCTGTGTCCGAGTGTCTGGATCAGATCAGGGATCTTCTAATGTTCAAGCCACACTGAAATTAGATTATAAAGGATCTGACACCAAGTATTTGTGCATTGAAAGGTGAGTCACTCCCTCCCCGCCTCCTAAGAATTTTACACACTTGGAGAGGCTTATATATTGTCCATGCATGACTGGTGCAGGATTCCAGTGTCAAAGGAGAATTGGGAGACTTTGGAGGGAAATTTCACGCTCTCGACATTGCCTGATCGTGTTGTGTTTTATTTGGAGGGGCCCCATCCTGGTGTAGATCTGCTTATCAGATCTGTGGTCATTTCTTGGTCCAGCCCCACAGTATGTGAAGTAATTGTGACTTCTATAATTGATAACAACTTGTTTATTTATATTATGAACATAGTTTTTTTAAAAGAAATACTCTGAAATAGTAATATCATTTACTTGTCAATTGTAAGCCGAAATTTGAACCAAAAGGACATTAGCATAATGAATATAGTGAAGGATAGTTGATTGAAACCACAATGTTTAACCTTATGACAAGGACAATATATTTTACGTGAAGCTTTTCTAATCGTCTAGTGTAACTTTAAAGTAGTAAAGTGACGTGATCCGTCAATGGTCCTAAACTATATGTGTTCAATTTCTTCTAAGCTTAAAGTTATTTTTCTGCAAATAAAAATAAAATAATGTAATCCAAGCAAATATATATAAGGAGCAACTGCACTTGATGCTATATTGTAATAAGATGGAACCTTGTTATCGGCTGTGTGAAGTAACCTCCATTTCCTATGTTTTCCAACAATATGCATCTGTAGATTTATGAACCATGATGCTTTTCTGTCCCATTATCTTTTCTGTTTTAAGACTCTTTTTTGCTCTATTGAGGTAAACTTGAAGCTGGTGGAGATATGAGTGAACTACGTTGATATCTGATAACAGAAATTCTAAGTTGCTTCTGATAAGGATTGTTATATTTTGGTGACAGAAGATGCAAGGAAATATGGATGATACAAGGACTGAACATCCTGAAAACATTATACTGAATCACAACTTTTTACAAGGCCTGCATATGTGGCACCCTAATGGTTGTGATGCTTCTGTAGTGTCACCTGAGTCAGAAACTGCTGAAGGAGTATCAACAAAATTGAGCGGCGGCTATGCAAGGATTACAAATAGGAAGGAGTGCTGGCAAGGATTGGAAAAAGATATCACGAGCCTTGTCTCTAGTGGTTCTACTTATAAAATTTCTGCACAAGTTGGAGTGTCAGGAATTCATGAAGCTTCCAACATTCAAGCCACACTGAAATTAGAGTACAAAGGATCTGAAACCAAGTATTTGTCCGTCAAAAGGTAATTGAGCGTTCCATGTCCAAATCTACTAATATCTGAAGTTTATGTCAAGATGCTGCTGATGTATGTACTTGTTTGGCACAGGATTTCGGCCTCGAATGACAAATGGGAGACCTTGGAAGGAACTTTCGTGCTCTCAACAATTCCTGACAGTGTTGTGTTCTATCTGGAAGGACCCAACCCCGGCGCAGATTTGCTTGTAAAATCAGTCATAATATCCTGTTCCAGTTCCAGTCCCAATAAGGTATGAACACCCATACTTAAAAATTATCAAACTGGAAATTCGTTCTTTTCTTCACGTCATTTTTTTTTTGGTTTCTGAGGTGTGGAGGAGATGCTGATGATAATGTCCTATTTATTGACGTGCATCATTACGTCTCTTTAGATACCAAAATTTGCTTCAATTTCAGTTTCTTGGCATGCTTTCTGTTTTTTATTCTACTGAATAAAATGTGTTGATAATTTGACAGACTGCTAGCAGATGTAGGAATGATGAAGATGAGAATATAATTATTAACCCAACGTTTGAAAATGGACTCAATAACTGGTCAGGAAGGGGTTGCAAAGTTGTGTTGCACGACTCAATGGCAGATGGGAAGATTACACCACAGACTGGCAAGTTTTTTGCTGCAGCAACAGAACGAACACAATCTTGGAACGGAATTCAACAGGATATTACACCTAGAATTAAGAGGAAGTTGGCTTACGAGGTTACTGCTGTTGTTAGAATATATGGTATTAATGTTACAAGTGCTGATGTCCGAGCTACATTGTGGGTTAAAACACCTGATAATCGTGAGCAGTATATAGGAATCTCAAAGTAAGAACCTTTTACTTTTACTTTTTTCTTTTTTTCTGTGCCATAATCTTTCTATTGTGTAGTATATGTTTATGGTCAATGAGCTCTTTTGAAACCTTCTAAGTTTTTTTTTTCTTTTTGAGCAGAACCTTCTAAGCTTTACTATTATTTAGAGAAACCCATACACTTTATTAACAACTTAGAAAAATTCATGCGCAGAACTGTAGTAAATATTGTACATAACATGACAGATACTGACAATTTCAAACAAGTGGTATTCTAGATATGCAGATCATATTGCAAATTCACAGAATTGTTGCCTGTCAACTTGTTTTATCAAGCTCTTATATTAAATATCTACCTCTCTCAATGGTAATGCAAAATTTAAAAAACCAGTAACTAGAGTTTGAAGACGCAATTACTTGTGTAAAGATTTTGTTTATTCATCTTGAAGGGTACAGGCAACAGACAAAGATTGGGCGCAGCTCCAGGGGAAATTTCTTATTAATGGCTCCCCGTCAAGTGTAGTTGTTTATTTGGAAGGACCACCTGCTGGTACTGACATTCTTCTTAACAGTTTCATAGTAAAGCATGCACCCAAAACTCCTCCATCTACTCCACCAACTATTCAGGTCAGCCCTGCACGTTTTGCCTTGGATCTATTTGCACATAAGTTATGAGTTGCAGTATTGGATATATAAAAGCAACCAGGTAGAAGTACATAAGCACTTGATGACAACTTATCGTTTATTTTTACAGTTTGCTTCCTTTGGAGTTAATATAATCCAAAACAGTGAACTAATTAATGGCACGAATGGCTGGTTTCCTCTTGGCAATTGCACGTTAAGCGTGGGAAGTGGCTCACCGCATATCCTTCCTCCAATGGCCAGCGATTCTCTAGGACCTCATGAGCCATTGAGTGGGCATTACATCCTTGCGATGAATCGCACGCAAAACTGGATGGGTCCCGCTCAGATGATTACTGACAAACTGGAGCTCTTTCTGACATATCAGGTTGCTGCTTGGGTGAAAGTTGGGTCTACTGCTTCAGGACCACAGAATGTCAATATCGCACTGAGTGTGGATGGTCAGTGGGTCAATGGAGGCCAAGTTGAGATCACTGACGACAGATGGCACGAAATTGGTGGTTCTTTCAGGATCGAGAAGCAACCATCAAAGGTCATGGTTTATATTCAGGGCCCTGGTCCAGGAGTTGACTTAATGCTCGGAAGTCTTCAGATTTTTGCTGTCGATAGACAAGCTAGGTTCAAACATTTGAGACGACAGACTGATAAGGTACCTCCCAGTAAACATATATTTATCAGGAATTTGCAATTGATTGATTAGATTTCTTTTGTAGGGTTGTGCATTGTATAAATGAAAATCATATTGAGGAATCATTGAATGGAAATTTCCATTGCTTTTTTGCTCTGGTTTCTTATCCATATTTTTTTTGGGCCCCCACTGGGGACCCCATGGTAAGATGAAGGGTCCTGCCAGACCGACACCTCTCGCAGGTTAATCCGGCCTGGGTTTGCGGGCAGACACTTTGAGATTGGGGGGACGGTAAGGGGGGACCCTCTCCCAAAGTGCCCCTAGTGGGGGATCGAACTCCCAACCTTGAGGTTGGAAGGTTCTTTGCTTACCACTTGGCCAAGCTTAGCTTGGTGGTTTCTTACATGTTATCCTTGCTAAAAAAAGTAGTTATGTTATGATATGTCAAAAACTATAAAAATTTACTATTAATTAGTCACAACATTGTAAGAAAATTAAATTTTTGCTGTAATATCTCAGCTGCCAACTCGACATATTAAAGAAAGAAACAAGCTATAAAATATAAATCAAAGTTGATTTCCTCTGGTCATTAAATTCCTATAACCCCCCTCTAAATGACTTCTCTATAATCTAGTGATATTTTTGAACTAATCCTAACAATATCGATTTCACTGCAATGTCTGACATTTTCAAGCTTCATTCTGATCTGTTCTGTTTGCAGGTACGTAAACGTGATGTAGTCTTGAAATTCACGGGAGACAGCATATCTGGCAACTTTGTGAAAGTGAGGCAAACAAAGAACAGCTTCCCTTTTGGCTCCTGCATGAGTAGGATGAACTTAGACAATGAAGACTTTGTGAACTTCTTTGTGAAGAACTTTAATTGGGCGGTGTTTGGAAATGAACTCAAGTGGTATTGGACTGAAGCACAACGAGGGAATTATAACTACAAGGATGCAGATGACATGTTGGATTTATGCCAAAAGAACAACATAGAAGCTCGAGGGCATTGCATCTTCTGGGAAGTTGAGGACACAGTTCAATATTGGATAAAAACCCTTAGTAAAGATG
Organism: Beta vulgaris subsp. vulgaris; assembly: GCF_026745355.1. Taxonomy (NCBI): domain Eukaryota; kingdom Viridiplantae; phylum Streptophyta; class Magnoliopsida; order Caryophyllales; family Amaranthaceae; genus Beta; species Beta vulgaris. The sequence goes on along the minus strand of NC_079202.1, from coordinate 2,809,480 downwards.
ACCTAATGGCAGCAGTCCAAAACCGCCTCACAGGCCTCCTTACTCGTTACAAAGGGAAGTTCAGGCACTATGATGTCAATAATGAGATGTTGCATGGATCATATTACCAGGATCATTTAGGTAAAGATATTCGAGCTAATATGTTTAAGACAGCAAACAAGCTAGACCCATCTGCCCTTTTATTTGTAAATGACTACCATGTTGAAGATGGGAATGATCCAAGATCAAGCCCCGAGAAGTACATTGAGCAAGTGTTAAGCTTGCAAGAGCAAGGTGCACCAGTAGGCGGGTTGGGAATTCAAGGACATATCGATAGTCCTATTGGCTCAGTTGTATGTTCTGCCCTTGATAAGTTGGGCATCCTTGGCCTACCAATATGGTTCACTGAGCTCGATGTTTCTTCGACTAATGAGTATGTAAGAGCAGATGATTTAGAAGTCATGCTTCGGGAGGTCTTTGCTCATCCAGCTGTAGAAGGAGTCATGTTATGGGGATTCTGGGAATTATTTATGAGCAGGGAGAATTCGCACCTTGTAAGTGCAGAAGGTGATATCAATGAAGCGGGTAAGAGGTATCTCGAGCTCAAGCGTGAATGGTTAACTCGTGCTCATGGTCATGTTGATGATCAAGGACAGTTTAGCTTTAGGGGTTACCATGGGGATTATGAAGTGGAAATTACTGGTTATGGTAAGAAAGTTACCAAGACATTTGTGGTTGATAAGGATGATTCTCCTCTGGTGTTACCTATAAATTTGTGATATTGTTAAATTTATGAAGACTTGCGTTAATGTCTCAAGACTTGTTGGAAATTACATCAATATGTGTGCAAGCAGCAAGAAGGGCAAGCCGAAGATTTAGTGGTTTTCTACTTATATTGCGTGAATGGGTTTCTTATTATTACGGTCGCTTATTACTTGCTTCCACCACTTCTGTAATACTCTATTCCACAAAATAAGGCAAAAAAGAAGATAGAAAAAAGGAAAGGAAAAAAAAGGAACGGTGTATAGTCTGCATATACTACGATATTGTACGTATTCAAATTAATGTATTTACGTCCATCTATAAGAGGTGGGTAGCTATTAAAAAAAATATATATTTACTATCATGAGGCATAAATGCAGCTCTATCATTTAGATACACAACCCTTCTAATTTGCACTACTCAGGTGAAAGATGCATTTTTCTCCCCTCAGATCTTGGATTTCAAAGAAAATTTTATCACATCTATGAATGTGTCCTACAATCAAGTATGCAATTACTCGGAAACAATTGCTTTGTTTGATTATTATGGCATTATTTTCCATTTTGAAATTTTTCAATATTAAATGATCATTACCTTATCCCTCAATCTTCATCAACACTTGTTGGTAGATCAACAAGACGATAGTTCTAGTAAGGGTTGGTCTTTAGACCAATTATCTTATCTAATATAAAAAATTGGTCTCAATTGTTAAACTAGCATACAATGATTGCAATCTAGAGGACTTCATGCGATACAGTGTGCGTACTTGTATTGGTGACTCAATTGGAACCTTTGAAGAGTTTATACAATTTTTGCTGCAAAGCTATGTATTTTAATCTACCTAATGATATATTATTAATTTGTTATTATGCATATGGATTTTGGTGAATCTGATTTGATTTTTTTTTCAAATATTTTCAGAAAAATTTATTTTCTTTTCTGAGAGAAGCTTGGAGAAGGGAACCCTATAGTGTAGCTTGAACTAGGGATGTGCACAGTTTCAAAATCGGACCAGACCCGAAATCACCAATTTTCTCGGACCGGAATAATCCGATCCGTTTCCAGTCCAGACGTGGCCATTCCGGTCTCGATTTTGGACCGGTTTTTGCTGGTATTTTCAAATTCATGTTATTTTTATTATTTTTTAGGAGCTGTTTTTTTTTTCTCTTGCATAGTCTTCTTCCTAGTACTAATACATGAACTATTCTCATCTTTTTTTCTTCACAATACTTCATATCAATAACAATAATTCTAATATAATCTCATCTTCTTTCATATTCTATAATTCATACTAATATAATTCCAACCATAGTCCATAATAAAATACAATTAGCTAGACTCCAAAATAAAATAAAAATAAAAAAAGGTTGAAACAAAACAATTTTTTTTTATAAAATTTTGAGGAAAACATTTTTTTTTTTTAAAATAACCGATTTAAGAGCGAAACAGAAAACCGATTTCCAAAATTCTGAAGACTGGCGACCTGTAAAGCCTCGGAAATTCATAATCTTAATTGGCAGCGGAAACTGAACTTTAGCCTGTGGGTTAGGGGGGTCACTAATACAATAATAATACTAAGTATTAAGTAGTCCTCGAGAATATATAATACGGTTTTTTCACCAAATACCCTCGAGTTTTCGGTTTATTCATGAGGTACCCTCTTACTTTTGAAAATACACGGGGTACCCCTCAATTTTACAATAATACACCCAAATGTCATTAATTACTAACGACGTTAACCACCGTTAGTCATTAACCCCAATTTTCTACTTTAAACCCTAATTAATCCCTAATCCTAATCCTAATACTAACTCCTACCCTAACCCTAATCCTAACCCTAACCCTAACCCATTCTCCCACCACCCACTCCACCACTCCTGTCTCATCCCCCAACCTTGCTCGCCAACCATAGCATCCCCCCTCCCCCACCCCCTCGCAATCCCTCCCATAACCCCCTCGCAACCCCAACTCGATTTCCCCCAACCCCGTTAAATTTCGCTCCCTTCCCCCAACCCTCGTCGATTTTCGATCCCCTCCCCTCGACCATCGTCGGTTGGCGCTGCTTTCTTCTCTCTTTCCTCTACTCATGCTGCAGAAATCAGTTATAAGACGCAGCCCAAATTTTCGATCCCCTCCCCTCGACCCTCGGGAGTTGGCGCAAATTTCTTCTCTCTATCCTCTACTCACGCTGTAGAATAAAACGCAGCCCATATTTTCGATCCCCTCCCCTCGACCCTCGGGGGTTGGCACAACTTTCTTCTTTCTATCCTCTACTCGCGTTGTAGAAATCGGTTCTAAAACGCAGCCACTAATTGTGGGCTGCGAAATACCCACCTGCTGTGAGCTGTGGAAATTGACGGGGTGGAGGGTTTGCTGCGGAAGTCAATGGGGGTGGGTGGAAGGCCATGGAAATCAACGGGGGTAGGGGGATAGGAGGGGGGATGTGTGGGAGGGGAAGGGGGGCTGCGGGGTTGGTGGGAGGGTGGGGGAAGGGTGGTGTATTGGTGTTAGGGTTAGGGTTATGGTTTTAGGGTTAGGTTTAAGGGAAGGGGCTAGGATTAAGGTTAGGATTAATAGTTAAATAGGTTGAAAATAACAAAATAAGGATTAATGACTAACGGCGGTTAACGGAGTTAACCGCTGTTAGTCATTAAGGGTATTTGGATGTATTGTTATGAAACTAAGGGGTACCCCATGTATTTCGAAAAAGGCGAGGGTACCTCGTGAATAAACCGAAAGCTCGGGGGTATTTGGTGAAAAAACCGTATATAATATCATAAAACTTATGCATAACTAGCCCCCAAAATATAGGATACAGAAAACATCATTGATCAACATAATCCTTCCAAATTTTTCCTTCGCTATATAATATAGTTCCATCTCGAGCCTTACAAATCTCAAATAATAGTGAGATTTTGTAAATAGCGTAAGCCATAAACTTTAACTACTTAGAACATTCATTAACAAAATCCCTTTAATAATGGTGTTGCAATTTCCTTATCATACCTAACACATAAAAATAAAACGTTATGAGCCAAGTCTCGATAACAAACTAATTCAATTAATTTCAATTCATTTTATTTGCATACAGAAGGAAAGAATGATTCAAACATTTATGAAAACAACGTTCATTCAACTTCACCTTCATACACCATTAATCCTTTTATCCATATTTACTCTAGTTGCTGACTTGCTGCCAAATCAATCAGCTTTGGAACGTCTCACAACCATTTGTATGCACCATTTTGCATGCAAGGGCTTGGATCCCAGGCATTATCCTACACCAATAACGGGTCAGTGCCCCATTAAATAGCCCGGTACATGCATGAACGCCAATCAGCTCAGTAAACTAGCTCTTTCACTCTATTTTACCATGTTTCATAACTCTTAATGTCCATAGGTGACAATCTATACATCATCCAACTAGCTATACCTCAATGAGGTAGGTAGCGAAATCATATTAAATCATGTTTCATCAATAAAAGCTCATGATAACGCATTCAACTCATAAAAATATTTTTGAAATCAATAAATTCTAATAATAATCATCCCACAACACAAAATTAATCAATATACATTTAATAACTCACAGTGTACTTGTACACAAATTATAATAATCTTATCTCCTTATTCTTGAGAACTATTCTCCCTGAGCTTCAAGGAACGAGTTATTTTATAATCTTAACACACAATCATATCATATTTAATTAGTAACTATTGGATATGATTGAGTATCTCCTATTTTTTCAAAATAAAGTTTTTAAATTATAGTTTCTTTTGATAAAATAACTATACATTAGTGTTTAAACATCAAATAGTTTATGCCACAAATCCTTATTCGAAAACTATAGGTTAACATCTACTCTAATTTATATGAATTTTGATAGAAGGTAGTGTATATAAAATTTGAGCTTAAAAGTACTAATATAAGTGTAGGTTTGTTTTTATTCGCCTACGCGGGATGAGAGCGTATTTGATTACGTCGCTCATTATTGAAAACGTTTTGAAATAGAAGGAGTCGCCAAGAAGTCTTTAGAGGAAGACTCATAAACCTAATAAGATATTGGGAAATCATAGGGACAAATTTGAGACTTATCCAATGTCGATTTTATTTTCCAGTCATGACTCCACTAATGGTCAACGAACCATAGATTGAATTCGCGGGTGAGGATACAAATAAGAGCAGGAATTAAATTCTATGATTGATGACCTCTACTCAATATCAATTTATATCTATATTTATGCAAATAAATAACCACATCATTTTTAATGTAATATAAATATTAAACTATGTTTACTCATTAAACAAATAAAAGACTAAATTTTGGTGACATGTTATTAAAGCAATCAAATTACCGTGTTCCTAACAAGTTGTCCAATTATCTGAATTTAACGTTAGAGCAGTTCTTTAGGTCTTAATTAGCGAGAATAATCATGTGCCACGATAAAATCTTTGAGCATACAAACATGCATATGAACAATATCAATGCAATGTAAAAGAAAATATAAAAAAGGTAGATTTAGAGAATAATATATAGTATAGCACTAATTCCCTTTAGGATCTACATCGTGACAAGTAGATAGTGACTAAAATAAGAATTAAATTGAAATTTACCCTCATGAATTATACTTGTATCGTCTAGGTTTTATGCAACAATCTTTAGGATAAACAATCTTGAACTAGGAAATTCAAATGTATGAATGTTTGAATGTATTTAATGTGTTTCAATGTGAATTTGAGGGTTTGGAAATAAGTTTAAGTGATTGATATTAGGAATGTCGAGGTATTAAGGCATAGGAAAGCATCGTGAAAAGTCGTTCGAAGAGGTATTTTATTTTTTGAAACTATACTTATTTTATGAAGGGAAAATATAAGATCAACATTGAATGCTTTACCAGCGCACGACATGTGCGTCACGCGCACTTGCTTTATGGTCGGTTTTTTTATTGTTTTAAGATTTTTTTTTATCCATTGATAAAATCTATCCTTTGAAATTCGGAATCAACTATCTTTAGGAATAATAATCTGATTTTCGAAATATCCGTTAAAATAAATAATCGGAAATATTTAATATCAAAATATAAAAAAATACAATCAATTATCAGGAATAATTAATTGGGCTTGGATTTAATAAATAGACTTTATATTTTCGAAATAATTTTCGGCTTAGCTTGTTTGATTGCTCTTCCTTTGGACCGGACCAATTAGGACGATGATATGTTTCATCATTGGGTACTCAATTGGGAGACACACATTTGTGTCTACAAAAGCCCCCACTTTGACGAGGTTAAGGAAAATGATAGTCAAAGTATATGGTATTGGAATGGTGAAACGTTCTAAACGCGCTGCAATTTAGAACTGATCTATATATTCTGGTTTCTGCAAACCAAAGTTAGTATGCAAAATGATAACTACAATCTAATTACCTGCATGAGAAGGTGTTAGCAGATAGGTGCAAACAACTAAGATAATTAATAATGCCATAATGATGCAAATAATGCAAATTTAGACTCTCTAAGGGTGCATGAGATGCTATGCAAGGATCGGGATTATACAAAGCTAAGGTGAAATGTAATGTAAGGTTAGGATTATGCAAGGCTAGGAGGTCTATATAGATTGAGATAGATAGAATGATTTTTGAAAACTGTTTTGGTAATGAACCGGGGTCCATAAGTGAGATCCATATGATACAACTTTTCGCGAGATTGATTTGGAGGAACCACCACAAATATAGGAATCCCCCACTTTGAGTAAGCTTCTCTTGAACATCTAACTTTTACCCTCACATTCCTTTTTAGGTTAAAATATTATGCCTATTTTCTTTTTCTTTTTGATCAATTTACTTGGACTAAATTATCTAATTTTCTACATAAACTATCCAAAATACCCTTACCTTTATTTCAAAATATTTGTCCCTATTTATTGTTTTACATGATTTCGAAGAACATTAATTGCTCTTTTTATTTCTTTTAAAGGAAAAAAAAATTAAAGAGCTAGTTCCAAGACAAAAGTACCAAACAAGCACTTTGTTAATATTTTTTTTTTTTTGAGAAATCATACAACTCCTTTAGTTTTACTTAAATCCCATGAGAAACATGAATTGGGCACTATATTATGGGACCGAGGAAGTAAATGAATTGGAATATTATTTTGAAATCCTTCCATTTCTTTTTAATCAACATACTTTGTAAGCATTATTCGGCTGCTTTACTTTGACCTTTGTTTGTGATTTCAATAAGACTAAATATTTTATCATGTGGATCTTGTTAGACCGATTATTCTCAAAATATATATACAAAGTATCAATTTTTTTTATAGTGTTTACTTATAAATGATTAGCGATACAATTATTTTTGTCATGTACCTATGAGTAACATTTTTCTAATCATAGACTCCCAATGTTTTTGAGTCACGACATACTTCTTATATTGTTTGAAATACATCCATATGTCCTCCCTTCCTAACAGACGTTAGTTCTTCGCTAGTGTATGTTCTTTAATTCACTTTTGATTTACCTCAGGATTTTGATTTTTTCTGGCATCCTAACAACTACTATTCTTTTGATAACCTCATAGACGAATTGACAAGGTCAACTTGTTAAAACCCATAGAATGCCCACTTGTGAGTGTCCCACATTGGAGAAAGAGGAGAGAATAAACCACTTTATAAGATTAGGAGTTACTCCTCCTATCACCAATTGGTTTTAGGATGGAACCTCCTAACTTGTAAGTGGGCTAAACTCTCCTCCTCCTTATTGGGTTACCCAGGCCCATTTTCATATAACCTAAAAATTAACATGGTATCAGAGCCCGGGTTGTGGGTCTTGTCTAAACTGGGTATTTGATCACTACTGGATAAAGATTTATCTCGACAGGATGTCCAGCCCCTAAGAAAATTATTATTCTAACCTTTCCAGTCAGCTCTGAATTTCTAAGGACACTCACAAGTGAGGGGTGTGTTGAAACCCATAGAATGCCCACTTGTGAGTGTCCCACATTCGAGAAAGAGGAGAGAATAAACCACTTTATAATATTAGGAGTTACTCCTCCTATCACCAATTGGTTTTAGGATGAAACCTCCTAACTTGTAAGTGGGCTAAACTCTCCTCCTCCTTATTGGGTTACCCAGGCCCATTTTCATATAATCAAAAAATTAACACAACTCAATAAAATATATCAAGATACAAGATATTTGAAGATGGTAGGAATTGTGAAGACAAACTTCGGGATATGTTTCAGTTTATCCAAAGCAACATACCCAAATATATCAATTCAACTCAACATAAACCCTTGAAATTACAAAATATATCTCGACAATTCTAACTTATTATCCGTGGTTTCTTTTCGTCTCATAATTAATTTGATATTATTTGTTGTTAGAGTAAGATTAGGTTGTTATATTGTTATCTTATTAGTTTATATTTAGGAAATATTATCTTGATTGTTTCCTCGTTGGTAAAGGTTTCCTAATTACCCTTGTATATACTGTTCATTGATGATTAATGAAATCTCAAACGTAACCTAATTGTTCGGATGGTATCAAGAGCCACCCATTTTTGCAAACACTAAACCTCCCTACTTCTCTCTGCTCTCGGTACAAGTACAACATGCCCGGTGACTCCCCAACACCGCTGCCTCTTGCCAGCGCATCATAAATAGAGCCAAATTTCCCTTTCTTTCTCGATCCTCAAGAAAGATCGGGTGATTTCATCACTCTCGTTCGTCACAAAACAGGTAATTTTGATTTTTCACCTTGTGCTATATGTATTGCGGTGTGTTCTCGTCGCAAATTTGGTTTCCTAGATGGCTCAATCACGACCCCTAAGCCACCGTGCGCCGTGGATGATTGGAAAACAATTCACGTTGGTCTCTTGGATCACGAATACCATTGATCCAGAGGTAAGTTTGACTCTTTCTTACTATGATAATGCAAAAATTTTGTGGGATGATTTGCATGAACGATATTTTGTGGTTAATGGGACTCGAATTCAACAATTAAAACCCGAAATCATTAGGTGTGAGCAATCAAAAACTATGCACGTGGCCACATATTTTGGCAAATTGAAGGTCTTGTGGGATGAATTAGCTCTTCACGAGCCTCTTCTTCTTTGTAAATGTGGTGAACTTGGTCTTGCGCTTCTTAACTAACGTGATAATGACCAACTTCTTCAATTTATCTTTAGTTTATATTCTGATTATTATGACCCCCTGCACTTATCTTTACTGTCTCAAGACCCTTTGCCCACATTGAATATAGCTTTTCAACAAGTCTCACAAGAGGACAGGGTTCGGGGCATTACTCGAACCAAGGAAGAAAAATCGGAAGTGTTCAGTTTTGCGGCCCACACTGATGGGTACGGCAGGGGGTGCTGCACCACCTCGTCCTAATAAAACGGGTCTTATTTGCTCTCATTGTCACAAAACAAGTCACGACAAAACCACATCTTTTTCTCTAGATGGCACCCCTAACTGGTGGTATGAAAAATTCAACAATAAAGCTGAGGACATCAATTGCTCGTCATAGTGATCGAGGACGCCACAACATGCCTCCTACCCCTGCTGGCCGTGGGCGTGGCGTCATGCGAGCCAATGCCACACCTGTTGATACTGCTATGTTACGGTCTCTAGGCCGAGTCAAGCCCCTCCCGCCATTACTCTGGATGAGTGGCAAGCTCTTTTTGCCACGTTCGATAATGCATCTTCTACTCCCTCGGATCGTCTGAATGGTAAGTTCTAGATTTCTTCATGCAGTATTGATCTTGGATGCACTCATCATGTAACGGGAGATCGCTCTCAAATGTGTGAGATTATTTATATTGGTGATTGCCCTGATATTCTGTCTAATGGGGATTCGGTTCTTGCTACTCAAGCAGGTACCGTTCATTTGAGCGATTCTCCTGTCTTACATAATGTATTATATATGGCTCACCTTCGTTCGAGGGCGCTGATTGGAACGGGTGAGAGATGGGATGGGATTTACTACCTTCGGTAGCAACCTACAACTCTTGCCATCTCCGTTGACAGTTCCGCTACTTCTGACTTGACAATCTTGCATGTGAGATTGGGGAATCCTTCCGAAGATGTGGTGAAGTTACTTCCTTTTGTTACTACTGCACCTCATTTAGATAAAGGTTGTGTTGTTTGTCAGAAAGCTAAACAACCTAGGTGCTGTTTTTCTTTGAGTGAAAATAAAGCCTCTCGGATCTTTGAGACGGTTCATTGTGATTTATGGGGTCCTTATTCGACACCATCTTCTTGTGGATCTAGATATTTTTTGACATTGGTTAATGATTATTCCCATGTTGTATGAGTTTATTTAATGGTTAACACAGAAGTATTTGGTTTATTCATGTCCTTTATTGCTATGATCAAATAACAATTTTCTAAAGAAATCAGCATTGTGCGTAGTGATAAGGGGGAATAATTTTAAATGCCTTGAGATATATTTTGATATTGTGGGAATTATTTTCCAAAAATCGTGCGTGGGTACTCCCCAACATAATGGAAGGTTAGAACGTAAGCATCAACATCTTCTAAATGTTGCTCGCGCTCTACGCTTCTAATCCCTTCCCCCTTTTTTTTTTTGCGGTGAATGTGTCTTAGCCGCTGCTCATGTTGTTGATCGTACTCCATCCATGTTGCTCCAAAAGAAAACCCAGTTGAATTAATCTTTGGTGTGTCTCCCCCACTTTGATGTATTGAAGGTTTTTTGGTTGTATTTGTTTTGCTCATAATCAACATCCTGAGGTGGACAAGTTTGCAAGTCATAGTCGCAAGTGTATGTTTGTCGGCTATCCATTTGCTAAAAAAAGGTTGGTTTCTTTATAATCTTAAGGTTCATAAGTATTTTGTGTTACGCGATGTGATATTTTTTAAAGATGTCTTTCCCTACTTGGACCATGAGATTGCTAATGTTTCCCCTCCTAGTCTCGCGGTTGACTATGCCCCATGTCTTGACTGGTTTAAATATCCGGAGCCGGGGGCCCCCCTTGTAGGTGCATGACACACTCGCGGCTAGGCAACCTGCATTCACTGAGCCTACAACACCCATGGGGACACAAGTCAACCCTGTGGTTGGGCAGCAGTCCCTGAGCTGTTCGCGTCTGACCTACGAGAGCGGGTCGAACCTGCGGTTGGGCGGTTTTCCACCGAAAAAAGCCCATCCCATCCCTGGCCGCCACAAGCACCCTACCCCTACCCCCACCCCTTTTCTAGCCTAACCAACCACCCCCAACCCTGTTCGACCCTCCCCCAGCCACCCCGACCCTATTTCAACCACCCCCAGCCACCCCCGCCCCCTTTCAACCATCACCATCGCCGCCCAACGAACCTAGCCCCTCCTCACCACCACCGTCTAACGAACCCAGCCCGTCCTTACCTAAATTATGCCACGACATCTAACCCAACCCACCTTTAAATCCTAAACCACCCTATGGGGTTCAAATTGGGTGGGGTATGGTCGAAATGAGGTTCAAATTGGGGGCCAAAAGGGGCGGGGGTGTTCGAATTGGGGGCGAAAAGGGGCGGGGTGGCTGAATTAGGGGCGAAAAGAGGCGGGGGTGGCTGAATTGGGGGCGAAAAGGGGTGGGGGTGGCTGGGGGTGGTCGAAATGGCGTCAGGGTGGCTTGGGGAGGGTCGAACAGGGGTGGGGGTGGTTGGTTAGGCTGAAAAAGGGGTGGGGGTAGGGTGGTTGTGGCGGCCATGGCTGGGATGTGCTTTTTTGGTGGAAAACCGCCGCACGTGATTTTTCGGGACTGAAAACCACGGTCAATGGGGGTAAGGTAGTGGTCAACAACGGTTTTGTACAATTCAGGTAGTTTTGGATAATTCTGTGTATTTAAGTTAGTTTCTCGCAAAGTGCCCAAAAGTTAAGGGGGTTTTGGACAAAAAACCCTAAAAATTATAAAATATTGATATTATGAAAATATTCCTTGAAATAAATCCAACAACATTTTATACGATCATTTTTGTTTTTATATATTAGTAAAAAGGGTCAAAGTGTGTGAATAGTGCAAAAGTAAAAATGTTGCAGTTAAAAAGAAACATAGTAAATATGTATCTATAAAAATCATAAAAAGTACTCCCTCTGTTTTTTTTTATCATTCTCACTTTCCTATGCGCGTCTCCCAATACACATCTTTGAGCTTAAATATCTTTCATTATATATTAGTAAAAATTATAACGATTGAATATTAATAATGTACTAATTGAGACGAATCAAACAAGACACCACATGACTATGTTTTTTCTCATAAATTATGAAACAATTAGAAGATTCTCTCTAAGTATGAATAGTGCCAAAATTCTAAGTGAGAAAGATAAAAAAAAACAGAGGGAGTATATATTTATAACATATATATTAAGACGAATCTCATAAAATATCACGTGACTATGTTTTTCCTTACATGTAAATTACAAACAATGGTCAAAAAGTAAAATTTGTAGATAGGGGTGAAAGTTCGGTGTACGATTTGTATTAGAGCCTAATTCAATCTGATTTGAACAAAATTTAAATTTCAATTTTCCAATTCCTATCCAAACCATTTAGAGTTTGAATCCAATCCAATCCAATCCAATCCGGATTTCCATTCTCTAGATTGGATCCAATCATAAAATTTGATTTTTTAAAACTCTAGTTTTTATATGAAATAAATTAAGCACAACAACCTTCTAGTAGATTTTGAAAATGTGGAAATTAAGTGTTGTTAGAGTTTTACGGAAACGGTTGAAGTGCTACGCCTATTGGGCTATGGACTAGGTTTTTTTTTTTAAAAAAAAAAAATCTTTTAAGCACGTAAACGAATCAAGATACATAGTACAACACATATTACTATTCGGTTATATTGGATTTTTGGATCCAATTACCCTCAATCCAATCCAATCCGAAAATCCAAATTTTCAAAAATCTCAATCTGAATCCAATTCGAACACATTTTCAATCTAATTCAGATTGGATTGGATTTCGGATTTTATCCGAACAACTTTCACCCCTATTTGTAGATGGTGAAAAATATCAAAGTACGAAACTCTTTAGAAAATGGAAGGAGTATAGTTCTTCTGTTTTTTTTAGTTGTTACACTTTTCTTTTTGACGGTTTTATTTAATTGTTACACTTTCAGTTTTTTATTATATGGTAACCTATCACATCATCTTTTTACATTTTTCTACCTCGTATACCCCACCATCCATTTCATTAATTCATTTAAACCTTCTCACCTACCCTATTTTTCTCTCTCCTATATTATTTTAATGCTTTTTTTTATCTTTTCTAAAAAATAAATATTTCATCGGTTCTATTTTAAATGAAACGTTTGTTTTTCCACGTAACCAAACACGCTTCTTTAATCATTAATATCTTTGGTTTGCACACGTAAAAAAATATAAAAAATAGTTACAATTTAATAGTATGCATCGATACGAATATAACAAGACCCAACTTGACTATATTTTTCTTTATATAATAGCGATAAATTAAAGTCAAAATTGATCAATAAATAGTATTTCACCTAATGTTTCATTTAAAAGTTAAAACCAAATTGAAGAAATCATATTTTTTTTTATACTTACTCTTTATTTTTATTACAATTTCTTTGATTTTTCCCTAAAGTAAATTGTATCAATTAATTAAAAATAGGAGACGGAAGGAATAATTTGAAGGTTAGGCCCTACCCTGATACCCCTTCTCCTTTTTCTTTCCAATGTTAAATCACTCTTTTTATAATTTACGTAGATGGTGTAGGATGGATGTCAATATCACTCATCAGAAGAAATAACATTTGAGCTGATAGGAAGTGGGACCAAAGATCCTTTTCTTTCTAAAAGGATTTTTTGATTTTCAGAATGGCAAAGGATGTGAATTTCTGACACTTTAGAAATTTTATTTATTTATTTATACTTTATTCTAAATTTACTTTTTACTTATTTCTGTTTTGTTAGGGAGGAAAACATTCAGAGCAGATGGTGGGGTTATAAAATTCCAGAAGTGGTGCATTGGGAAACAGCTCCCGCGCTGTTTTCGCGCGCTATTTCTGATGGATGTGTCAGTGCTTAAAAGAAGCAAGGACAAAAGCAATTGCTTTGATGCTTAATAAGGAGCACAATAGACTGAGTAGTAGGTTATGTCACACACAGTTATGATTTTCAATTATAAGAATATGTTTAGTTTTTCTTATTTTTATTTATTTCAGATTAGATCAAATCAGATAAGTTTAGATTATGTTTATATTTAAAAACTTATTGTTATTGTTATTATTGTAATGATTACTCCCTCCGTCTTTTTTTATTTGCTACAAGCACTTTTTCACAAAGACCAAGGAGGGAGTGGGGACCATTGACATAAATGGAATTAACAAAAAAGCAAATAGGTAAATTGTGGGACCTATGTATTATATATGGAAATATTTACAAAATCAAGAAGGGAGTGATGGCAAATTTGTAAATAAAGTGTGGGACCTATGTACTATATATGGAAATATTTGCAAATGTAGCAAATAAATTGAAACACCCCTAAATGGCAAAATGTAGCAAATAAATTGGGACGGAGGGAGTATTATGATTATTAGTATTACTAATGATATTATCATTATTATTGTTATTATTCTTATTATTATTATTATTACTATTATTAATATTACTTTATACGATTATTATTGCTATTAATATTACTATATACTAGTACATTTGTTCAAAAGAATTATTATTATCATTATTGTACTTATTAATTATTAATTTTGGTAATTATTATTAATGTCGTTGCTATTATTATGAATGTCATTGCAACCTCTATTTGAAATTATTTGTGTTCAACAAAAAGAATATTCTTTTGACATGTGTACGTATTCTTTTTTATTAGTGTTCTAATTTACAATTTTGATATGCGGTGTTCTTTTTGATGGTGTACATGTAATGAACATGACAATAGTATATGATGTTTATTTTTGTTAACAATTTTGGCGGAATAATATAAAGTATATGTTACTATTTTATATAAAATATGAGTAGCATGGGATAACCTAATGATATTGGCATCACGTTCAAAAAATTTCCTACAAGGAATTTCAACTTATCTTAGAAAACAAAGTTTATACAGAACAAGACAACGATATAAGAAGAATATTTAACAATTTTAATTTGTTCAAAGATCATATGATTATATATATGTATAAGTTTATTTTATAATAAAAAAGAATAATTTATTGATATAACAAAGAATATGTTGTTAGTTAATCCAAACATGTATTCAATATGATAATAACATCTATATTTTAATTTTAGAATGTGTTTTTTAAATAGATTTTGTATCTCTTTTAACATATGTTCTTTTTTTATTATCATTATATGTTCTTTTCATTACTTTCTAAATTCTTATTATAAACGGACCTTAGACATGAACAATATGTTCTCTTTACCATGAACAATATATTTTTTACCTAAAAGATGTGCTGTTTTATTTTTAATTGTATGTTCATATACTAATATTTTCTTTTTCAAAAAATAACAAATAATAATAATTATAATTATAATAATAATAATTATTATTATTATTATTGTTGTTATTATTAATAAAGTTGTGCATAGTAATAAAATGATATTAATAATAATAATAGTAACAAAATACAAAGTAATAATAATATTAGTAATAGTATGTTTAATAAAAGATAAGATAAGTTCAATTCAGATTAGATCAGACCAGACCAGAGCACATCAGATCAGAAAAAATAAGATCAGATAAGTTCAAATCTGTAAAAGTAAGGTGAACTAAACATAGCCTAATTATAGTAGATTTGCAATTTTCTAGAAAATTATAGTACTCCCTTATTAGGAAAAATTGACAATAATCAGTTAAAATATACTAGTCCCCCTCTTTATAATTTTAAGTATAAATAATTTGAACATGGCTGGTTTAATTAATTTTTATTTAAAACATAGAACAAATTTATTGATTAGGATTTTTTTCAAGTTCTAGATTTTTTTAACTCAAATTCGTATGTCTGCTTCAGCAATGTATAAACATAAATCTACAAGGAGTTAATGAAATGGGGTACTAGTGAGGTAATTCTTATAATATAATACTTTTTATATAAATAACAGTTTTTATTATTTCTTTCTATTGCGATATACTTTCTCTATTCATGTTTTAGTTTTTCCGATTTAAGGGGGTTTTTGGTTCATATGATTTTGGTATGAGGTATGTGTTTAGAATGAGCAAAACCCATACCTAGTGTTTGTTTAATAATTTGACAGATTTCAAACCCATACCTCAAACCCATAAGGTATGGGGTTTAGAAACCCAAAGGGGAGGTGAGTTTAGCTCATACTACCTCTGTTTCCTAAAGATCTTCCTTGTTACTGTTCCTACATATACCAAGGAGGATCCATTAGTGTGGGGTGTGGGTGGATAAAGTATGAGAGAGAAAGGGGTTAAGATAAATAAACAAATAAGGAGTTAAAGTAGGAAAGAGAAAGGGAGTAAAACTGAATTAATAATGTAATGGTGGACCATATGATAGGGACATGAAAGGGTAAAAAGGAGAAAAAAAATCCAAATAAGGAATAAAATAAAAGATGGAAGATCTTTTGGAAACGCACTTAGACGGAAAGAGGGAAGATCTTTAGGAAACGGAGGGAGTACCAATACTTCTAGGTATTAAATAGAAGAAAAAAATACATTCTCAAATAAAACCAAACACATGGTATTAGGTATCAAGTTTCAAACCTATACCACCTTAATTTCATTCCTGATTCCAAACCCATACCACTATATAAACCAAACGCCCCTTAAATTCTTCTTTAAAGACAAGAAATTAAAAAGTAAAAATAAGAAGAACAAAGAAAAATGGAGGGAGTACGAGTTTTTTTCACTATTTACACAATACCCTCTCACCATCTATTGTTAACGAAACTTTAAGGGAGTATTTGGTTCACATGATTCTGGTATCAAGTATGGGTTTAGAATGAACAAAATCCATACCTAGTGTTTGTTTAATTATTTGATAGATTTAAAACCCATACCTCAAACCCATAAGGTATGGGGTTTAGAAACCCAAGGGGGGAGGTGGGTTTGGCTCATACCAATACCTCTAGGTATTGAATAGAAGAAAAAATTCCATTCCCAAATAAAAACCAAACACATGGTATTAGGTATCAAGTTCCAAACCTATACCACCTTGATTTCATTCCTCATTCCAAACCCATACCACCATGTGAACCAAATGCCCCCTAAGATTGTTTTGAGAAGGGTATAATAATAATAACTAGAGGTGGCAAAAGGTTGTGTTTCTATCATGTCGTTCAGGATGGCAACCTAGTTGGGATCCGACCCTACTCTGCTCCGATCCGAAGAAAAAATTCGAGTCAACTCCGACAAAAAAGTAATCCGATTCCGTTGAAAAAGTCGAATTTCGAGTCGGGGGAGGTACGGAATCGGATCTCATGAAATAATCTGACATCTGAATCCGACTCCGACTTTGAGTCAATCAATCCATTTTTCTTATTTATGTATAACCTGACTTCGACTTTCAGCCAATTGTATCATATAAGATTTTCCCATGGAAGAAATGATTATTAAAGGTAATAGTAATATTTAGATTTGTACTATATAAGATTTCCATATCATTATTAGAATAAATTATAATGATTAGATTATTGTATTATAAAAGACTATTCTATTATAAAAAGTAGGCAGAAAAATAAGTCGGGTCGGGTACGGAATCGGATGTTTGGATTTTAAGTCGGCTCAGATTCAAATTTTCGGAGTCGGAGTCAGGCTCGGATTTAAATTAAAATTCAACTTCTTGTAGAGTCGGAGTTGGATTATGCATAATCTGGTCCAAGTCTAACTCGTTGACATCTCTACTCGCATCTGTACTTGTGTCATGTATAAACGGATTGGAAAATCCGTGACAATAATTCGACGTCGTGTTGATTTCTTTATTACATGTGTTGAGATATATTAACACTAATCCACTTTTTTGTGTCCACTTAATCTGATGTTGTATTGTAATGTTAAGTTATTTTTTGATAATTTTAAACTAGTTTTATTTATTAATATCTTATATTTGTGGAGCAATTGTGTTAAACGGGCTCAACATGTCATTTTCATGTGGTCTGAAGACTAAACCAACCTATATTTTATGAGACATGTCGTGTTGTGTAGACCTGTTAAACCAAAAGGGTTGAGAATCCTCAACACCAAACCCATTTTTGTATCCCGTTCATGTTAAATTATCGTGTCGTGTCAACTTTTGCCAACTCTTATAAATTAGTAATAGTTGAAATTATTCCTAGTGAGTTAATATTTGATTGATTGTGAAAACAATATACATGGAAAACCGTTGTCCTAAAGCGTTTTATTTGATTCTCCTATTTTATACGCTACACATTTTCATCCCAAATCGTCAATATTGTTTAGTTTCTCCTTATCTCTAAAGTTAAACCAATACGACATCTCTCCGTCGGTTCAACTATATTTAGTTACTCATTACTAGTGGAAAAAAAGCTTATATGACACAACACAATTGATGCAGTCAGATCATAAACCGCTTTGGACCCAACTGATCTGGGCCCGTCATCGGATCAATAGCCCCAGTTTTGACCAAATTCGATGATATTTTTCCACTAGTGTACCCTACGACCTTGTTAGGAATTTATTTTTGACAAGTTAGCAACAAACCGTGCATATTCTAAGGGCCTATTCTGTTCGACATAAAACAACTGAACTGAACTGAATTGAACTGAACTGATTGCAACTGAACTGAACTTATTGCAACTGAACTGAACTAAACTGAATTGAACTGAAATGAATCAAAATTATAACTAAGGGCATGTTCTCTTCGGCATAAAACAACTGAACTGAACTGAACTGAGCTGAGCTTAGCTGAACTGAGCGAACTAAACCGAATTGAATTGAACTGAATTTAATTAGATCGAATGTGATAAATGTATAATTAATATTTAAACAATAATAATATGAATATTAAATAATTATTATAATGGTAGTAATAATAACTAATAATTAATAATGAATAATAATAGTATTTTTGGATATTTTTAAATGATAGTTATAAATAAATAATATTAATAATCATAAATTATTACTAATAATAATCAATTAATGATAATAATGATAATTAATAATAATTATTTTATATTATTTGTATTAATATATTAATACTTGATGATGATTATATAATAACAATAATATCTAAGAACACAACTGATGCTGAAGAACTGAGCTGAACTGAACTGAATTGAATTGAATTGAACCGAATTGAATTAGATTGAATGTGATAAATATATAATTAATATTTAAAAAATAATAATATGAATATTAAATAATTATCATAATGATAAGTAATAATAGTTAATAATTAATAATAATAAAAGTATTTTTGGATATTTTTAGATGATAGTTATAAATAAATAATATGTTGATGATACTATTATATCCCCCTCCGGCTTGAGTCCTTAGTCAATATCGAGAAGATGCTCATACTGTTTCAACTGGCATCGGACTTACAAGTAAATTTTCATAAAGTAGTATTGTTGGTGTTAACCTAGATGATGCTTGGTTACATGATGCAACGAGATTTTTATTAAGCAAAGTCGGGAAATTTCTGTTCACCTTTCTTGACATTCATATTGGTGGTTCTCTCAATCATACTTTTCTTGGAATCCAATCTTAGATCGAATGGCGAAAAAGTTGGCTTCACGGAAAGGCAAATTGTTTTCAATTGGTACGGTGGACGCTTGACTCTTATTAAAGCTTCACTTGCCAATCTCCCATTGTATTACATGGCAATTTTTCCCATTCCCAAAGGGATAATTGACGAGATCCAAAAAATTCGGCGTGATTTTTGTGAGCACAAATTGTTTCCTTTTGTCCGATGGGAGATCGTGGAACTTCCAAAATCTTTGGGGGGGGGTTTAAGTGTTGGTAGCTTTTTGAATAGAAACATAGCTCTTCTATTTAAGTGGATTTGGAGGGTTTTTTTAAATAAACCTCAATCTCTTTGGAGGAGCATAATTCGATCCAAATACAAATATTCCCCTTCATTCTCGATGTTGGACCTCAAAATTTGGGAAAAGGGTGGACCATGGCAAGTCATCTGTTCGACTATCCTTAAATACCCGAAAGCTTGGTCTATTGTCAAGACGGGGATGCAAAAGAATTTTGGGGATGGTCTTGGTACTTACTTTTGGAACGATCCCAGGATTGATTCTTCGCCATTGAAGATCAAATTTCCAAGGCATTACTCCATTGCAATTAACAAATTAGCTTCGCTGGGCTCCCTTGGATTTTAGGATGGATACCAATGGAAATGGAGCTTCTCGTGGTCCCGAGTGCTGCGTCCTCAAGATCTCGCGAAAAAGCAAAATCTTATGTGCATATTAAGTAATGTTTGTCTCTCATTGGATGGAAAAGATAAACATATTTGGAAACCCCGAAAATTCGGGTTGTACACAGTCAAATCTTTTTGCCTTGAATTATCGAAAGGCTTATCTTTCTCCCCTCATGAAGCTATCAAGGGAATTTGGAAAGGTTTCGTCCCTCACATAATCGAGGTGTTCACTTGGACAACCTTGTTGGAGGAAATTAGTACCAAATTAAAGCTAAGATTGCAAGCATATGTATCATCCCCATTGAGACCGCGATGTGCACTATTTGCAACTCGGCCCTAAAAGACTGTTCACACCTATTCCTTCATTGTAATATATATGTCCAAGCTGCTTTGGTCGTGGTGGCTGAATTTATGGGGACTATGCTGGCTTGTTCCAAACTCACTTGTGAATGCATACACATAGTGGTCATCTCCTAATGATGAATCTTTCTTCAAAAAGGTATGGCGTACTAGTTTTTTCATTATTTTATGGACAATTTGGAGGGAGAGGAACTCAAGAATCTTTGAGAACACTTCATTTACCCCAACTCCAACAGCTTATCCTTCTGAGATTATGTTGGTGGATTATTAAAGGTTGGCCCGAACGCTTTCCATACTCTATCAATGATGTTCTCCGCAACCCATCATTCCTTAAATGGGGTGGCCAAGATTCATCGCACGACACTGCTAAAAAGCCCAATAAGGTGAAGGAATATGTCCTTAGACATTCCGGCAATAATTACTAAATATGAATAGGAATAATATTATGAAGATAATAAAGTTAATTATTTTAGTAATCATATTTTCTTGCTAGAGAATAAATATGATTAATAGGATAATATTGACTGGACCTATAACTAAAATAGATTAATTCTATGAGGTCACACATTGTAGCACAAGTTGGACAATCTAATCCAAATCCATTTTGGAATAGGATTGGGCCGGTCCAAAGGAGAATAGAAGGAGAATTAGTTATCCTATCTAGCCTATGACTCATCTATTATATATAAGATATAATATTAGGGTTTAGGTGATCAATTAATTAATCGGTTTCTTTTCACTAGAAAGAGAAAGTGAAACCCTTAATCTATTCCCTCTAAACCAGTGCTATACCATCAAAAGCAAGAGAATTTATACTCTTCCGTTCTAGCAAACGTTGGTGTTCAACTGGTGCTCGTGGACTGGTTAAAGGAGCAACACTTGGGGCTCTCGGATCTTCAAAGCTTGCATACAACAGAGAAATTACGCTACAAATGTTTGATATTTAATCCCTATTATGTTGAATGATTCATGTGTTTGATTATGTTTGCGATTCTATAATAAATGTTAGGAAATTGTTTCTTGAAATTCCGCTATATGCATCTATATATTCCTACATAAAGAACCTCTATGGGTCGCTCCTTCTCCACTTTTTGTTAAGTGAAATGTTGATGCTTTAATTACCTCCCATCTCTCTCGGTCGGCAGTTGGTGGTGTTCTTAGGAATTGCTTGGGTGAATTCAAATGTTCATTCTCTTGTCCCATCCCTCATATAGAAATCAATAATGCTGAAATTAGGGCTATTCATAGAGCAATAAGCATCACCATTGAAAATGAATCACTTCGACAACTTCATGTGATAATTGAATCTGACTCCCATAGTGCAGTCTTATGGTGCAATGCTGAAAGTGGGGGCCAGTGGAACTTGAAATTTGCTCTCAATTTCATCCGTAATGCTTTGAAAAAACTGAATGAACATTTCCATCATACAGAAAGGGAAGAGTCCAATTTTGTTGCCGATGCTTTGGCAAAACAAGGAATCCATAGGCCTTGTGATTTTGTTGCCTGGATGTAGGTTGCAGTATGGAGCCCCACTCCAGTGATTGAAAACTTGCAAAGGATTTTATGCTGCGTTTTTTTTCATGAATATTGCAACCGATGGCTTAATGTTGCCTGGGACGTATTCTGCATTGACTGCAAAGTTTAAGTACCGCAAATGTCAAGTTCACAAAGCCGTGTTTTTGGGGGGTTTTATGGCTTAAGCTGACGTACTTCATGGGTTTGATAGTCTGCAATTTAGATTAAGATGATGTTAGTTCATATTTTGTTCCATTAGATTTTTCCATATGCCTGCATTATGTGGGGCAGATTGTAGCTCTGGTTTTGTTCTATTTGTATGAGTTAACTGTGGACTTGATGTATTTTTTCTTTATGGAGTTTGAGGGTCTCCTCCTTACCGCGTGTGTTTATCACTATAAAAGTTTCCTTTTGATTGAGGGATATATTGTTGTGAGTTCTTCCTCCCTCCTGAGTATTAATGAAATACAAAATCAAATTATCAGAAAAAAAATATACTATTATTATTAATTATAATTTAAGTCGTAATTGATGAAGCTTTGTAGTGATAGTATCTTAAAACATGAAATAGAATCTTGTCTACATGCTTCCGCTTGTGACAATGTTAAGGAAAATAAATCAAGGATGTCTTGGCCTAGTCCCTAGTGGTTAAGATTGAGGTGTTGTGAACAATAGGTCACGGGTTTGAATCCCCCCATCCCCCCCTTTTTTTTTAAATTCTTTGTACTGCCTTCGTGACTCGTATGGATAAAAAAAACGGTTTTTTCACCAAATACCCCTGACAAAAAAATTTATTCACCAAGTACCCCAACTTTTTTCAAAATTCACCAGATACCCCTAATTTTTTAAAAAATTCACCAGATACCCCAAATTTTTTAAAAAATGATAAATAATGCCCTTAATGACTAACGACGGTTAACTTCGTTAGTCATTAATGTTAATTAATCCTAATTAACCCTAAAAACTCTAATCAACCTAAAAATCCTAAAAACCTAACTAACCTAACCCCCCTCTCTCCCCTAACCCACCACCCCCAACAACCCCAGCCCCACCAGCTACAAGCCCCCACCACCCAGCCCCCTCCCCTCCCCTTCCCCGCCAGTCGCGCTGCCCCCCTCTCCTCCCCTTCCCCTACAGCCGCGTAGCCCCCTCGCCTCTCCCCGTCAGTCGCACCGCCCCCTACCATCCCCTTCCCCTGCAGTCGTGTCGCCCCTACCTTCCCCTTCTCCCGCAACCGTCGCGCAACCCCCCTCCCCTCCCCATCCCTTCGCGCACCTTTGAAACCCCTTCAATCGATTTTTTTTATTTTAGAGGGGGTTGGGCGACGTTTTCGGGGGAAGGGGAGGGGAGGGGTGGGGAAAGGGGGAGGGGGGTGTTGCGGGTGGTGCTGGGTGTGGAGGGGGGAAGAGGTGGGGTGGTGGGTTAGGGTTAATTAGGTTGACTTAGGGTTAATTAGGTTGACTTAGGGCTAATTAGGTTGACTTAGGGCAAACTTGTAAATAAACACAAACGGTGACTAACGTCCGTCAACTTTTGGGGTATCTGGTGAATTTTTTTAAAAGTTTGGGGTATCTGGTGAATTTTGAAAAAAGATGGGATATTTGGTGTATAAATTTTTTTGTTAGGGGTATTTGGTGAAAAAACCGTAAAAAAAATATTAAGGAAAAAAAAAAAAGAGAACTGGGAAAGGGGGGGGGGGTGGGTTATGTGGCCCACTTAATTAAGCAACTTAATTACCATGCTTCTACTTTCTTATCATGCATTTAGTTGGCTGTATGTCCTAGCACTTTCTATTTTACCCTCCTCTTTGGACGCCTTTTCTTTGGGTTGCAAGTAATCATATATAATATTAAAGCAAGAAAACTTCATTTTATGTGGCAGCCTCATATTGTTTATTCCCTCTCATTATTTCTCAGTTTTTCCAAGCCTCTCATTCACTTGCCACGTGTCACTGGATTTGATTTAAAAAGATTGGAAATCGTGTAGATTTAGGTTGTGTAAGGTAAACTTGAATCTAGCAATTTACATTTAAGGAAACAAATTAATTCCACAAAATAATCCCTAATTGAAGCAAATTGAATATTGTTATGAAAGGAAACAACTCACACATCCTCTCAAACCCTTAATACCAAATTCCTTCAATTTCATGATCGAATTTTAGCTCATTTTTCTGTAATTCATGATCCAAATGAACAACAATTCGATCAATTGGAGTGAGAAATAGAGAGGAGATAGAAAAACTCCTGCACAACAATAATTTGAACAGATAAACCCAGATGAAAATACATGGGTACATCAACATGGCAACATCAGCATTTGGGGAACCAACCAACAGAGAGGAATATAACAGCGATGAATTCGAAGTCAAAAAAAATTGAGATTGATTTTTTTGCGGAATTATCTGTTGAGGATATTAAGCTTTTTATTTATTGTTTTCTTTGACCTTTTCTTTTTCATTTTTTTGGTGATGTGAAGTTGTAATTTATGAACGAGTTTAGTTTTGAATTGAAGGAGTGAAAACATACATGTAACTCTGTTTTCTAATTGTTGCGTGTAAATCAGATCAAGCAAAATTTGTGAATTATGTTATGTTACCTTTGTTCACCCAAAAAAAAGGCAAAATTTGTATACTATCTCGCTCAACATCCTTAGCAGGATATGGAACACAAATATTTATGGATCTGTTGATAATAGTTGATTGCTATTTTCACAAAATACATGTAAAATTTCTCATTTCAGATGAAAGAGAAGGAAGTGGAGGAGAGTTAGATCAAATGATGAAGGAAGATAATTATGAAATGGTAGAGGTGAGAAAAAGAGAGGGAGGATGAAAAACATTAGAATATCCTAGAAGTGAGCTCCACCTAAGCTATGTTAAAAAATGAGTTTGTTATTTCTTTTTCTTTTTCCAGGCATGTTTCTCATGTTATTTACTCTTACTTAATTATAATACTAACTTTTCAAAAAAAAAAAAAATATAATACTAGGTTAGAGTAACTTAAAAAGTGTCTTAAATTCAGATTGTTTAACAACAACGAATAATCAACAATGTTAACAAAAAAAAATACAGCTTTTCTTATAAGTTAATAAGGAATTGAAAGGTAGAATCACGAATTAATTCACAATAGGGTTCAACTTAACCATAGATTATAAAACTATGAAAACATAATTGAAATAAATAAAAATACAGAAGAATAATAAAACACCATAATATAAAACAAGAAGAAGAGAAGAAGAAAAAAAATACTTTAATTAATGGAAGAAAGGTAAAGTCTTGAAAAACAATGGAGAACTATAAGTTTCTCTCTCTAAAACCCTTGAGTATAAACTAATAATGATGTTATAATATCTAAGCTGCTAAAAATAAGGTTTAAAATCCTATTTATAAAGCTAAGAATAATATAAACCGATATATGCTGTAATATCATGCGGAAGATACGATATTACAACAAGTTGCACGGGCAAGCAACTTATTCTACGGGCATGCAGGGTCGTACATGGTCGAGCGAAGTCTCGCTCGGTCGTGCGAGCAAGGCAAAAACTTTTGTGGCTTTTGATTGCATGTTGTACGGGCAAGCACATATCCGCACGGGCGTGCAAGTGAGACATATATTTTAGTTCAAGTTTGAACAGTTACAACTTTTGATCCAGAGCTTTGTTTCGCACAAGTATTATTGTTGGAAAGCTCTTGAAATCTAGTTTTCATTCCAGTTGGAATTACCTCTTTATCATTCTTGTGTCAAAAGTTATGAGTAAAATGGTACAAAGGTGTCATATTTCACACAAGTACACAAAGTCGTGTGTATCTTCTTCACTTCCAATCCGTTTTGGGACATCATATATTGTTTTGAAGGTCATACAAGTGTCTTGATAATCATGTCTTTAAATAGAAGTCCAAAGTACCTGAGATTATATCAAAATACCAAATAATCGATGAAAGTATTGTAGCTTATAAAAAGGAAACTAAATTATATATATGTTAGAATATGCACTTATCAATTTACTTATAGAAAATTATAGATAATGGACAAGGTTGTGCTTTAATAAGTGTCAAAGTCATATTATATTTATTAGAGTTTGTATTATGAAGTACTCCCTCTGTTTTTTTTCTTTCTCACTTGAAATTTTGATACTATTCATACTTTAAAAGAATTTACTCATTTTTTCTCAATTAATATAAAAGAATATAGGCATGTAGAATTTTGTTTAATTCGTCTCAATTAGTACTTTATTAATATATATTAAGTAGTTATAATTGTTACTCAAAAAAAATATAAGGTCGAAGACATGTACTAGAAGACGCACACACAAGAAAGTGAGAATGATAAAAAAAAAACTGATAAATTAAAGTATAATCCAAATTAATTGCAATAATATACTTTAAGATTTGTATTATGAAGTGTATTCTAAACTAATTGCAATTATATTCCCTTTTCTAAAAGCTTTAAATTAATTGCAATATTACTTTAGATGATAATGAGCCATGAGGTGTGAAGGTGTTTCTATCTATCTTCTAATTATATGGGTCTCTCTATCTCTCTATTTTTGACATACTTCCTCCGTTTCATATTACTCGCTACACTTCTCATTTCACGGATTCCTAGGCAATTTTTGGAGAAGAAAGAGGTAGAGTGTAAAAAGAAACACAAAGTCTTAAAAGAGACGGTCTCACGTTAGTCTTAACGTGAGACATGACTAGCCCAAGAGATATATATTTTTAGAAACAAACCACGTCTCAAAAATTCTCATGATAATATTTTAGCGAATTTAGTTAATATTTTTGGCGAATTAGTTAAGTATTTTAGCATAATAGTTTAGAGCTGATAATCTTTATGTAGACTTCCATTGTTTGTTAGTTAACATATTCAATACATTAGTTAGTGTTGTACTATAATTAGTTAAGATTAATTGATTTCTAATATAAACGAATAAACAACTTTTTTACAAATGTAAAATTTCAAATACAAAAGACAACTTGAAAAATAACTTAAAACAACCTAGCATTTAGAGTAATTATTGTACCAATTTCAGTTTGGTTTTTGGAATTTATTTTTTTAGTCTTCTCAAAATGACTTTTCTTTCTTGCACTTCCTCTCTTTGTTTTTGAATCATACGGGTATAAGATAACCAATGTAGTTGTACTTGATGAGCATTGTTCTTCTACGATTGGTTAGGGATGGCAATCCACTCCGACTCCGACCCGAGTCCAACTCGATCCGAATCCGAAAACATAAAAGTCTGAATGAAATACGATAGGAGCTGGACCTTAGGTAAGATCCGATCCGAATCCGACTAGAGTCCAATTATTACTTGTTACCTCGTCAACTAATAGATTGAAAGTACATTTTAATAGAAATAATAGATCTACATTATAAAAAATTAAGTAAAACATTAAAAAATTTATATTAATGATGTGTTTTGGTAATTTAATATGGTAATTTAATCCGAATCCGATTCAAGTCCGAAACAATTCGAAGGAAAAGTTTGAGTCCGAATCCGAGAATATATAGTCGAAATCTTAATAGGAGAGTAAAAAGCATAGTCCGATTGAAATGGAGCGGACTTGGAGTTTGGTAAGTCCGATCCGAGTCCGATCCATTGCCATTCCTACGATCGGTTTTGTAGTTAAGACTTTTTTTTTATAATTGCAGTAGTATTTTCGTAGACTCCTTGGAGTGCCTTTCTTGCATCTTTATTATCTTGACTTTTAAGAATGAGATTGTAGAACTAATTTCTCGCGGTTTCATATCGTCATGGGGTTACATTGGTTTAATTATCTATTCATTTCTCTTTTCCACACTTTCCTCTTTACATATCTAATCCACCTTTTGACATATACTTTATTTTTGTGATTGAACGCATGTGCATGATTCTCAAGGCATGAAAATACAACAATCCTAACAGCATAACTATTAATTCATATTATTTAACTATTAAGAATAAATTAATAACTAATAACATTTAGTTATTAGTTATGTTTTTCAAATAAAAAGTTAAACTTTCAAATGCAAAAGTTAAGTTTTCGGTACCAAAAGTGATCTGATCTGTTTCTTCAAAGTTTTTGCAAGTGCAAGTTATCATCTAACAATGGACCATATATGTTACCCTTTGTGATGAATATGTGTCAAATTATTCTTTCACTTCAAACATGATAAACATTTAATCAGATGAAAAAGCAAAGTAAGTGTTTGTGGACATTGTCATTGCAAACTCGTGCTCAAATATTTTACTTACATCCAAATTTAACATCCAATGCAGGTATATGCAAAAAATGGAGGAGGAAAACAATACAGGTTTTTGGGTGTCTCGATGGATTAGAGAAGAAAGAGAGAATATAATGTTTATGTGTGATACTGAAGTTAGGGTCAATAAAATGCATTCTAATTTGGAATATATGATATAACTAATATACTCCAATGCTGAACTAATATATATATATATATAATATATATATACTTCAGCACTTAACTTATTCATCCAGAAGCAATTTAAGGCTAGTATAACTAATAGGTGCAAGTGCTTAACTAATTCTACTGCTGGTTTGATGCACGCGCGTGATGTCATCATGACATTAGCGGTATCACGTCAACAGTAACGTGAGTCCGTCTCTCCAAAAACGGACTCAAAAAGAAAAGAACTCGTGTCGGTGGTGAGAGATAGAAATAATTTATTGCCCAAAAAGGAAGTGTAGCAAGTAATGTGAAACTTCCCACAATGAAAAGTGTAACGAGTATTATGAAACGCAAGAAGTACAATTTTTAATACTTCATCTGTCTCATTTTAAATGCAACATATTATTTGTGAGATATAAAATATTCTTTTGTTATATTTAAAACAAAACGAAGTAAATAGTTATATCTATTCGACCTTTACTTTGCGATTTTCATAATTAGTAATAATTGCTAACAAACCGTTTTCTGTTTCGCCATCCCTTATAAAATTATTTTACTGAGTGAGATTTGAGAACTAGCCCGGCAAGAGGTCCTATACAACCATGTGGGAGGTGGGTCCATGAGAACCCTAGTGTTGGAGACCGGATGGATACTGTTTCTCGAGAAGGAGAGGGAAAGAATGAAGGGCCCATCTTAGGTCTCATCAAATGAAGCAGATGGTGGGAGTCTATCAAACTATCACTCCGATGTGATTTGTGGGACAAGTTCACAAGTAAAGAGAGATGGAAGAGGAAGGGTGGGAAGGGGTGTCATCACTACAATGGTCTGTTGACGTCGTAATAAGGTGCAAAGGTGGCAATAAGGTGCATACAAACATTTACACCACCCAATCAACTTAGTCGATATGGGGGTCGTGTACAATCTTTTTCAGTTTTTCTAATTGATTTGATTAGTAAATGCATCTTGCCCTCAATATTTTCTATATTTTTTTTGAGGAAGTAAAACAGCTAAAGTTGTTAAATAGATACCTACGTAATCATCATTACTCAGAGACAGAATAGACATCTAGTTTTCGGATATCTAAAGGGTGGTTTGGTCTAACAAACAAAAGGAAGTCTTATTTTTCCAAAAAAAAAACAAAAATCCTTAATTAGTAATAACTCCTAGGTAAGAAATTTATAGTAAGAGCTTGTTTGGTTAACCTTCAAATATATGAGAAATTAGAATTCATAAAAAGTAGATATATGTATTATTATTTGGTTGGCAAAAACGTGAGCAGTAAAACTTCCAAGGAAGTTCTATTTCCTACAAAATGGAGGAAATAACTTTCCTAGGTCCCCCACTAGGTAAGTGAAAATTCTCATGAGAAATAGAATTTTCCATATTCAACCAAATAAAAAATATACTTCCTAGAAAATGAAATTTCATGGGCAATGCAAATTAAAGGGAAGCTATATTCCCAACTTCAACCAAACGACCCCTAAGGATTGATTCTAATCACCTTCATTTTAATCCTTAAAAGAAAAAATAAGTTCATATAAAAAAATTATATTTTTATTTTAGCAAAAGCAAGTAAACATAAGGCTTTATAACACACTTACAAAATAAAATCTAATAAATTTAAATAAGTTAAATGAATAAAAATAAGTTTAAAAAAGTGAAACCTCATTTTATTGAAAAGTAGAATTTTTTTAAAAGTAGAATTATTTAGAAGAATGATAAATCCACATATCTAGCAATAATTAGATGTTCTCCAAAACGCAAGGCAAGAAGAATAAAACTCACCAATGAACATGCAAAAAGTAATTGATTTGACAACCAATGTACATTCCCTTCCTTCCAGTGTACATGTCGAAAATTCAAAAAGTAACTGATTTGAAAGTTACTGTTCACCATTAAATGCGGGTAAACCACCATCCCACTTCTAACTTTCCCAAAAGAAGCTCGAAGCTAGAGTGAGGGATGGGGAGGGGAGGCGCGAGGGACGGGGAAGGGAAGGCGCGAGGGAAGGAGGGGGAGGGGAGGCGCGAGCGACGCGAGGGGAAGGGGGGTTGCCGGAAAAGGGGTCTGCGGGGGTGGCCGGCGAGGGGGATGGGAGGGGAGGGGGAGGGGGAGGGGGTGGGGGTTGGGTTGGTGGGTCTAGGGTTTGGGGGGTAGGGTTGGGGGTTGGGGTTGGGTTAGGGAGAGTTAAAGGTTTAATTAGGTTGACTTAGGACTAATTAGGTTGACTTAGGGCTAATTAGGTTGACTTATGACAAACTTATAAATACAGGCTAACGGAGCACTAAATTATGTTAATAGTAAGGGTATCTGGTGAATTTTGTTAAAAGTCAGGGATATATGGTGAATTTTGAAAAACGTTGGGGTATTTGGTGAATAAATTTTTTTGTCAGGGGTATTTGGTGAAAAAACCCTATATTAAAAGCTAAGGTTTTCACGCCTCATATCACCCAATCAGTTTCACGCCTCACCCCTCAATCTTCATCTCACTCTCTCTCCTCCTCTCTTCCTCTCATTCAGTTTCAGGCCACAATCCTCATATATCTCTCTCTCCTCCTCCTCTCTTCCTCTCCTCCCCTCATCTTCTCTCTTCCTCTCACCCTCTGATCAGTTCTCCCTTCACCGGTGGGTCGCTATTCGACAAGAAATCAACGACATTGGTGGGTTTCTCAACATTTTTGATCTCGTTTCTCTCTTCTCGTTGATGGCATCAGTGGGTTTGCAAAATTCCTGTCAATCATCTTCTCTCTCTTCTCGCTAATGGCACTCATATTCTCTCTCTCTCTCCTCGCTGATGGCACGTCATCTTCTCTATCTCTCTCTCTCTCCTCGCTGATGGCGCCGGTGGATTTGCGAAATCCCTCTCAATCATCTTCTCTCTCTCTGCTCGCTGATATGGCATGTGTTTGTTGTTCCTCTCCCGAAACATGCCGATCATCGCAGCTTTTTGTGATCTATCACCCACGCCGGCTTCGTTACTACCCAAAACACTGAGGAATTTCGCTGCTACACATCGTCGGGTTCCATATTCAGATCTGAAATATATATTTTTTAATTTCAACATGTTAGCTTTCTCAAATTTCTGAATTTTGGACATTGTATTTTTTCATTTTTAGATTTAGAATTTTGAATTTTGCTTCAATTTATTGGAATTGTTACAGATTGATGTTGTATTTTTGGGTTGTTGTTGATTTGTAATTTATTGCTATGTATTTGTTTTGAATTTGTCTCCCATCAAAAATTATAATACAACAATATATAAGTTATTAGAGTTAATTTTAGTGTGCCAAAATTTTAATTTTATTTTTCTATTTCACATGTACCTATTGCTGCGGTTTTGAGATAAAACCGCAACAATAAGTTAAATATATTGTTGCGGTTTCTAGCAGAAACCGCAGCAATACGTTGTAATATTATCGCGGTTAAAAATCGCAGCAATAGTTAAATTATCTATTGCTGCCCCCTTAATTGTTACGCAGCCAAAACCGCTGGAATAGGCCCACTTAATAATCGCAACAATAAGCATTTATTCTACTAGTGATTCAGACTTAAAACTACTCCAAAAGACAAATCTAAGTACAAAACATGTACAAAATTGAACAAAACAAGAAAATCTAAACAGTTATAACTACTCCAATACTATGAACACGAAAAGACAAGACTAATTAGATCCCTAAACACCACCCAATCAAACATATATCTTTAATTCACGAACCTAAGGCTACCAATTCCAAACGTGACAATGATGGAAATGGTCATGCAACGGTGAAACACTATGATACTGAGATGAATAACTCCTGTTAATTTCTTGAGGGAAAGTTTGATCGATTTTGAGGATTTGCATAATAAATTTACCAAAGGATCGCAGGGTCGAAGGTGCTCATACTCATATGTGCGAAGAAGAGAATCACGAGGGGTGGCACTTACGACTTTCTCTTTTTAATACTAGTCTTCTATGCACGGGATGCGTGCGTCGATTGTTTGGGTCTATTCTTAATAAATTTCATCAAAATATAATTATAGAAGTGATTTATAATTTTTATTTTTTTTGATGCAGAAAGAGAGGTACAACCTCAGAATTTAAACGCAAAAATTAAACAACATAAACGTAAACTAGGGAGGCACAAAACGTGGTAAAGACACGCCTACAGCGTCCTCAACAAAATTATACTTAGATTTAAAGTGGGGGACTTGAATCAACTCGACTTTGTTGTTATGGATGACACCTTGGTTGGCTAGCTAATATGCAACTCGATTACCTTCACGATAGCAATGTAAAACATCAACTTCCCAATCCTCTGAACTAATAAGTTCTTTGCAATGATGAACTATATGTACACATTCTCTGCCATATAGTAGCTAGATTATCCATTTGTATCTGTAGCTTTGTAATACCCATTCTTTTCGCTAATTCCAAGCCAAAGTCCACAACTTTGATTTCAGCTACGAAACCACAGCAAGAACCAAAATTAACTGAGAAAGCTATGTGAAGTTTACCAGTGTGGTCTTTGATTAGTCCTCCTCCCCCAGCTGGTCCTGGCGTGCCTTTAGCTGCTCCATAAGCGTTCAAGACCATCCAATGAGGTGAGGGTGCATTCCATCTAATGAAAGTTTCTTGTCTTGCCTTGGTTTCATGTTCTTGTGCAACTACAACATCTCCAAGAGATTTCCAGGCTTCCTCAAATCTCAACATGAGGAAACTAAGAACGTCGACAGGAATTTCAGAAGTATTGTTGAAAACAACAACATTCCTCCAACGCCAGAGCCATTATAAAACAATTACAAAGAAAATAGGCCATGTTTCAGGCGCCATATCATTCTTCACCTGGTACTTGATATTTCTAATTAGCTATTGCTTCAAAGTGCCAGTTCGAAAGCTGGCTGCATTGGCTGGGCCTCCAATCTGTCTCCACACTTCACGTGCAGCTTTACAGTCTCTAAGAACATGTAAGATGGATTCATCTTCATCCTCACAACTCGCACATCTTGGGTTGTTAGTCAAATTCCTTTTAGCTCTATTAATATTACACATCAATCTGACATGTAATACTAACCAATGGAAGACACGAATTCTTTGCTGAATTCTTAACTTCCAGATTAAATTCCAGCTGCCATCTTTTCTTGATATGTTCGGATGATATTGAGAGCAGATTTTGTTGTGAACTTACCTTTTGGTGTGTTCCACCCCAATAAATTAAATCCGCAAAAGAAGCATATTCTTTTAGTTCATGAGAATCAATTTGTTTGATGACCTCAGGAGGAAGTAAGTTAGAAAACTTATTCCATCCCCATCCTGATTCCTGATCGCAAATATCCGCAACTGTGGCATCAGTTAAATGGGGCAGAATTTATGAAATAGCTACAACACGAAGAGTGTTATCAAGGACCCATTTATGGTCCCAGAAAAGAGTAATGGAGCCATTGCTTGTAACTTCTCCAGCCCCTTCCCCAATAATATTTGCATTTTCAGTAATGCCCCTCCAAACGTTAGACATATTACTTTTGGGAGTGAACATGTCTAAATCACAGCGACCCTTGCAATATTTGTTGCGTAGAACACGTGACCAAAGAGCATTTGGTTCAGTTAACACTCGTCAACCCAGTTTGGTAAGGAAGGCAACATTAATTTGACAAGCTGAGCGAAGTCCCAGACCACCATTATTAATAGGTTGTTGTAAACAATCCTAGGAGATCAAGTGAACTTTGAGTTTCTCTTCATCGCCCCCTCATACAAATCTGCGAGTTTTTTTTGTCAATGTCATCGTCGCATACAGATTTAGGGATCTTGGCCGTTTGCATAGCATAGTTAGCAATCGTTGAGATAGTTGATTTTGCAAGAGTAATGCGCCCTGCCAAAGAGAGATACTATGACTTCTATCCCGCAAGTCTTCTATCAATGTTTTCACAAAGATAACCAAATGTGTCTCTAGTAACACAACAAGTCAAGGTGGGTATTCCTAGTTACATTCCTAGATCTTCAGTAGCTTCAATGCCAAGAGCATGGCTAATGCTAGTGGTGTCTTCAAATCCCATGTTATTCCAAAAGTACACTCGGGACTTAGGATAACTTACTTTCGAACTCGAGGCACAACAGAAACGCTGTAAGCAATTCTTCAAAATCTCAACTTGTTCCACTGTAGCTTCCGCAAACAAAATAATATTATCCGCAAAGCATAGATTAGAAAGCTTCAGACCATTTCTGCTTGCTCTGATCGGAAGACATTTATTTGCAATAATAGCTTCTTCAATGATATGGTTAAGTCTTTCCATACATAAGACAAAAATGTAAGGTGAAAGTGGATCACTGATAGGCTGTCGTACACCCGTCAAAAGTAATTCCTGCAAAACCTTCTAACAATGTAGGAGGGTAAGTAGGGTCGAATCCACAGAGAGATGGTCCTTTTAATCTAGCTTCTAAGATATGGAGAAACTAAACAAGATCAAGAATAATTGAATTAAAGTTCTAAACTAATCAAACTACGAAAATCAAACTAAAAAGATCTAGGGCAATGGTTCACCATGTTTATAACTATAATCTATCAAAATATTATCACAGTTCAATTAATCATATATCTAGAGCACAGGTTAATCCTTGGTCAGACATTAACGCTCTCAAATCAACATATGCTAGTACGGTCGCTCAACATAATCAGATTTGCTAATTGTAGGTAAGCCTCTAAAGAGTACTATCTCTCGATCTATGACTCGATATTAGCAATATTTAATCAGGCAATTGATCAGATTGCAAGATTAACAATAAAACACTAATCAATTAGAGAAATCAATAACTAATAAAACTATGAATAAATATCAAACAAATCATAGCATATAACACATGGATTCCCAAAACCCTAGAAATAAAAAACTACTCTAACATGAAATAAAAGATCAGATCTAAAACTATAAAAGAAAACATAATTAAAGAAATCAAGGAAAGAAACTAAAAGAAATCATGAATTAATCAAAGAGATGAAAACTAGGGTTTACAACTAAAAACTAGAGAGAAAAAGAGAGGACTAAACTAAACCTAGAAAATAGAAAATAACGTCAGAAGGGAGGAGGAGAGAGAAAAAGAATGAAAACTCATCTAAATAATATCCTTTGACCTAATATGACTAGGAAAGTAATTTACAAGATAAGGAAAGTCTTAATTAAATCATTAATGGGCGGATTAGTGATCCGCGCGTACGCGTGGCAGATTCCAGCAGAAACTGTGCAATCTTCCGAAAGGCATAACTCCTAGACTAGAAGTCTCCTCGGGGCGTGCCACGTATAGTTGGAAAGCTTTTCAAGTCTAGTTTCCAAATATGATGGAATTACTCGATTTTAAGAAGCACATTAAAAGTAATGATCAGAAGAGTAGACATGACTCTTTTTCACATTTATTCTAATGATTTTCCGCTTCGTTTTGGCTCAAACTCGTACTATGACATATCCATACGATCCTTATGCATTGTAGCTCATTTCCAAGTGCTCCTAATCCTCAAGCTTAGCTAATCATACTCCAAATACGTCTTCAATGTCTGAAATTTATCAAAAACAAGAAAACATACCGAATAGGAATAGAAAAACATAACTTAAGAATATAATGCAACAATGAACCTAAATATGAAACTAAATGCTCTAAAATGCAACCTAAATGCACCTAAAAACTATATATAAAAATGAATTATCAATCACCTTGACGTATTCCCCTGTTTGGACTGAATTGCTCAGTAGGTTCGCCATTCCATAAGACACTCATAGAGGATGTGGTTATGCATCCCAAAATCACAGAAAATCATGAGTTGAGGGAACCTTATCTCTGACAAGGTATCTTGAATGAAGTTCCACTTGAGTCTGTCGTAAGCCTTTTCAAAGTCTATTTTGACAGCCATGTAACCAGTTTTGCCTTGCTAAGTTTTCATAGTGTAAATCACTTCCTAAACTATAACAATATTATCTGTAATCTGTCTCCTAGGAACAAAACTGGTGTGTGTGCAGGAAGTTAGATGTGGCATCATTGGTTTAATACGATTCACTATGCACTTGGCAATGATTTTATAGCTAACGTTACACATTCCAATAGGTTTGAAATGAGTAGCTAGTTTTAGAGTCTCAACTTTAGGAATCAAAACAAGGAAGGTATCATTTAAATGAGGAGGCATACCTTTACCTTGTAGAACATCCATGACTAGGTTGTAGACCTTTTTTGCAACATTTTCCCAATGTTTTTGGAAAAACAAGGCTTGAAATCCATCTGGCCCCCCTGGGGCGTTGAGTGCCCCCATATTCATTACCACTGCCTCAATTTCACCACGAGTGTAGGGTCGAGAAAGGCTGAGCCAATCCGAATTGGTGAATTCCGGGAAAATATCAGTAGGGAGTTCAACCTCCTCCTCCATAATGTCATTCAGGATGAGAGAATTAATATAATTAACAATGTTGTGCTTTACATCATCTTTATTGTGAAGCGAAACACCATTCGGGGCATCTTTGATGGCCCCAATTTTATGTCGCCACCTTATAGTGATTGTGCTTAAATGAAAGTAGGTAGTGTTACGGTCACCGTCACGTAACCAATTTACACGAGATTTTTGATACTAGTAGAGTTCTTGATAAGTCATATTTATATATAGTTTTTAGGTTCATTTAGGTTGCATTTTAGAGCATTTAGTTTCATATTTAGGTTCATTGTTGCATTATATTTTTAAGTTATGCTTTTCTATTCCTATTCGGTATGTTTTCTTGTTTTCGATGAATTTTAGGCATTAAGACTTATTTGGAGTATGATTAGCTAAGATTAAGGATTAGGAGCACTTGGGAAAAAGCTACAATGAATAAGGATCGTATGGATATGTCATAGTACGAGTTTGAGCAAAAACGAAGCGGAAAATCATTAGAAGAAATGTGAAAAAGAGTCACGTCTACTCTTCTGATCATAACTTTTGATGTGATCCTTAGAATCGAGTAATTCCACCAGATTTGGAAACTAGACTTGAAGATATTTCCAACGATAGGTGGCATGCCCCGAGGAGATTTCTGTCAAGGAGTTATGCTTTCGGAAGATTGCTATTTCTGCTGGAATCTGCCACGCGTACGCGCGGATCACTAATCCGCTATTAATGATTTATTTAAAACTTTCCTTATCTTGTAAATTACTTTCCAAGTCATATTAGGTTAAAAGTAATTATTTATATTAGTTTTTATTCTTTTTCTCTCCCTTCTCCCCCCTCTCACGTTATTTTTTAGGTTTTAGGTTTTAGTTTTCTCTCCTCTCTTTTTCTCTAGTTTTTAGTGTAAACCTTAGTTTTTATTCTTCTTAATTAATTCATGAATTCTATTAGTTTCTTTCCTTGATTTCTTTTATTATGTTTTTCTTTGTAGATTTTGGTTTCATTATTTATTTCATGATAGAGTAGTTTCTTTTATCTATGGTTAAGTGAACCCTAGTATGATTTAATTCATGATTGTTTCTTTAAATTCTCATATTAATGTTATTGTTCTTGCTTAATTGATTGTGTATATTCCAATACTAGATTAGGGATAACTATTATTGTTTAATTCCATTGTCTTGATCACAACGGGAGTTGGATTTTGACGGATTTGAGTATTTCAATTAAGGACATGAAGTTCTCCACGGGAGTAGGTAGAATGGATTGTTAGAAGTTAAAGTGCGTGTTTAATGTCTTTAATTTGCATGATTCCACGGGAGTAGGCTTGATGCATATTAGAGAAGCCATAGATACTCGGGAGAGGTCTATGGTACTTTATAGGGTGCATTTTCCTTGTGAACATTGAATTGATTAGTTTGGGGTAGGAATTATTTTGTATTAATTCGTGCTAGTGGGGATACTTAACTGTAGAGTCTTTTATTTATATATTGATTAGTATAGTTGATTTGACGATCATTGATATTAATCTCCTTTAGTCTTACCATTATTTAAGGACTAATCATAGAACAACTTTCTCTCTGTGGGATCGACTCTGACTTACCCTA
Organism: Beta vulgaris subsp. vulgaris; assembly: GCF_026745355.1. Classification (NCBI taxonomy): domain Eukaryota; kingdom Viridiplantae; phylum Streptophyta; class Magnoliopsida; order Caryophyllales; family Amaranthaceae; genus Beta; species Beta vulgaris. Next base: position 2,771,153 of record NC_079202.1, on the reverse strand, counting down.
CTACATAGTTAGGAGGATTAGTTAGGTTATTTATTTTTGTTAGGTGCGCGACACGCCTATCAGTTCCTCTTGAATAAGCACCTCCTCTAACTCTTTCCTTAACTTAGCCTCCAACTTGATTAAATCTCGTTCGAAACAGCCAAACAACGTTGAACTCTAGCTATTCACGCCATATAAGATCTTTATTAACGAAAAATATTATGGAACACGATTTGGTTCCATTCTTGTAGGTTAGCAAAAAAGGATTTTAGTTGGGGTACTAAAGGAGCTTGCTTGTCCCATTTCTCACTGACAAACTCATTGAATTTTTTGTGGGTTAACCAGGCAGCTTCAAAGCGAAATGGTTCATTAATACTCTCAATAGGAGTAAAGCCATTTGGAGAAATTAAAATTGGGGAGTGGTCAGATTGTATAGCAGGTAGTACCTTGGTAGCTGCATTTGCGAACCTTAGACTCCATTCACTGTTGCACAGTGCTCTATCAAGCCTCGCAATCTTCCAGGTCTCAGCTGAATTTCCTCTCGACCAAGTGTGAGAAGCTCCAGAAAATTCCACTTCTAGTAGGCCCATGTCTTCAACCCACTCATTGAAGCGATTACAACGACGAGAAGTTTCAGCACAATTAGTAATACGCTCCCAAGCAAATCGTGTGTCATTAAAGTCGCCCGCTAACAACCATGGCTTGTTGTGAGTCGCTGCAAAATCCTTCAACTCTCTCCAAAGGTCAGATCTTTTGTTCGGATCTGGGCTAGCATAGATTGCAATAAAGTACCAAGGTTCAACTTCAACATGTTTCATATCCATCGTAATGAACTGGTCATGCTTAATAATGGGCTCAACTTTGACTAGTTCAGTTTTCCAATAAATCCAAATACCACCACTAAACCCTTGAGCATCGACACGAGTATGCCCCGAATACTTTAGTAACGTAGAATTTTAACTACTTGTGCACCCCCTATGTGGGTTTCAACCAATGCAATGACATTGGGTTTATTTACTCGAACAACTTCACGTAACGCAGCCATGAAGGCTCTACTTCCTGCACCTTGCACATTCCATACCATGCAGGAGATAGGTAGTGAGTTTGGAGCTAAGTTTGGAATTGTGTCCTCCATTAAAATAGGTACAGAAGGGAGAGAACTCATATAAGCATCAATTTAAAATCAATAGAATCGATTGATATTATTTGGGATTAATAGGGTCACTATCAATTCCAGTGGTCCCGAAGTCAGTTCCACCCATATATCTATTCTCACCTCCAAGATGTAAGTCAGGGGGTCTGTTGTGCCCAGATATGGGACTTCCATTGGTTGTCCAACACATAGTGTTTTCTCCGGGGGAATTTTCGGGGGGATCACATTCGAAGGCGGGGGAAACATAGGTTGATGATGAGGATCAGACATTGTGAAGAGTTTGAATAGGAGTAGCTTCTAGGGACTGCATAGTGGAAGGTTGTTTTGTTGCTTGGTGAGTATCTTGTTTTTTGGCTTGGAGACTCAGAATTGCATTTTCTTTACCAGGCTTCAAGGATGGCTGCATAGGAATGATAGGCTTTTCAATTTCAAAGAGTTTGAAATAATGGATAGGGGAGTAGTTTTCGCGGCTTTTTTTGGTAGGTATCTTCTGATGGTTTATTTTTGGTAATAGGTGGGGAGGGTCCTTTTTAGACTGATCTTTTGGGTGAACTTTTTTTCCTAAATTAAAGATAACATTATTAGGCAAAGGAAGATTTGACTTAGGGGTGGAAATCCCTAAATTGATCGTGTCAACTATGGAATTCTCGGATATTTGATAGTTATCCCTTAACATCTTGCTGGAATTAGTCGAGTCTTGCTCATCTCAATTGATAGTTTCTTCTAAGAACTGATTTGTTTCCTCTTTATCCGAAATTACCATAAATCGGGATCTTGTATCCCTCCCTTGTTTTTGGATTTGATTATCAACAAAAACTTTGGCGAGAACTTTGTTACCAGACTTTGTATTACCAGCATCTTCAGAGGTACGATTTGATGTGGTTTTATCTGTTCTCGGCATTCTTCTCCGAGTTGGTTTTTTCACCAACATCCAGGAACCAAAATCTTGTTCTAACTCTAATGGGACTGTTGATGTACATTAGGACCCTGCATCTCATTGAGCTGATTATTTACTCTATCAACCATAACTTCGTCATTAGTGTGATTTTGGATGCAATGGTCTTCCACATGTCCTAGCTTTCTACACTTATAGCTAATCATTTTAATGCCTTCATATTGGATACGCGAAACCTTACCTTTGAGCTAGAACTTGGAAAGAAGGGTTTAGCCAAATCGATCTCGACACTCAATCTAGTGAACTGCTCTCTGTCCGCATTGGCCGTCGATTTATCGACTCTTAAGACTTTACCAATTTTGGAACCAATTTTGTGGAGGAAGTGTTTGTCAAAATATTCAACTAACAAATTAGGGATACGTACCCAAGTGGTAAGAACATTAATGGAGGCTTCCTCTGGAATAAAATTGGGTGACCATTTCCTAATGGTGAGGTAAGTATCATGAATTAACCAAGGACCCCGGGTAAGCACATAATGATAGTCCTCCCTGTTACTAAATCGAGCAATTAAATTCTTCCTCCCTATATCAGTCAAGGCTAAATCACCTTTAAGTTGTCATTTCTTCTTTAACCTCTTCATTAAACCCATATACCCTAGACTGCCATCAAACATACGAATAATGAGAGTAGTTCTCCAAGGTTGGCGAATTTTTCCATTTTTCATCTTTGGTGAGGAGAATGATTGGGCATTTTTCAGAATCCTCCAAATCAGGAGCAGTATCATCATCAGATACTTCATCATCATCCTCAAATTCAAAAGAATTGCAGGAATTAGAGTTGTTAGTTAATTGAGAATTTCATACCAAATCTTGGAATGAAATTTTGGCGCCTGATATTGAGCCGGAAAATGCCATATTGAATTTTTCATTTGCAACGTCTTGTTGGTGGGATGTCCATGTTCTTCTTGGTTATCGAGCTCCATCAACTGTTCACGTTCTTGATCATCCCGATTAAAAATTAGATGGGTGATTTTTCATTTTGGTTTCTTAATTGAACGAAAAACTTAATCTTTTTTTTCAGTGGGAATGGTGGGAGAACCTTGGGGGGAGAGGCTTGGGGAAGAAAGGATTCGCTCATGGCTTTTTAGGAGCAATTTGACTTTTGTGAGTTATAATAATTGTTATACAAACTATTATAATCTATAAAGTTTTTAGAAATTGAGATAAGATGTAAAGTTTTGTAGTCAAATTAATATTGTAATTTATTTATTGAGTAATCATTTTTCTCATTATGTCAAGTTACTTTGTTAATGCTTATTTAGTTTATTATTGGAATTTTTGGCCTATCTTTAAATTAGGAAAGGATATAATTCTTCATAAATATGAATATTCAATTAAGTATATATAAATCTGAATATCCAATTAAGTATATATTTCCTCCGTTTCTTAATAAGTGCAATAGAGAAAGTGGGGGAATACAAAGGAATGTAGAGAGAGAAAGTTGGGACCACAATAAAGTAGAGTAATTCAAGTGATGAAACAAAAAAGTTGTGGTCCCCTCTTGGTTTTTGATGGCATATTTGTAATAATATTGAACTTTTTTTACCATTTTGAGCTTGGTTGCAATTATTAAGAAACGGAGGTAGTATATATATATATATATATATATAGAAGTGAGTTCATATGAGAATGCATACTTATATGAGAAATGAGAATGAATTTTACACGCTATAACTCTTATGAATAAATGATGTAACTCTAATGAAAAAGTGATGTAACTCCAAAAACAAAATATTTGAAAAAAAAAATTAAAAAAAAAAAAACAAATTTTTGTTTGAATTCAAAATTTTTTAGAGGGATATAACTCTAATCAATAAGTGTTGTAACTCTAAACCAATCGTGTGGTTGAGATTCATTCTCATTTCTCATGTAAGAAGCATTCTCATGTGATCTTGCATTGCCCTTATATATATATATATATATATAATATATATATATATATATATATATATATATATATATATATTATATATATATATTTAGCTAAGGATAAAAAATACATTTCATTGGGGGACACCATAGCTCCCCTCTTGACTTATATAATAGAGATAAGGATGGGTTTTATCCAATTTAATTTGACTATCTAAATTAATTTGAATTCAAATAGTGGTATATTCAACTTATTTTTGCTAATTTAAAAAGTTAAAATAAGTTAACACAAGTTATAATAAGTTACAATGTGTTAAATAATTACAATGATTCCCTCACTGGAACATATTGAAACTATTGTAATTAAAATTCCGTTGATATACTGAAAATGAATAACGATAATAATAACCTATAATTCTAATGAATTAACATTATATATATTCTAAATAAAATAATGATTACTTGACTTTGTCATGATAGATCTATAATTATTACTAGTATATAAAATGTTATTTTTTTACTACTAATATAAGTAATATTTCATCCATTTTATAGTAATCTGAACACTTGGTTGTGCATGTATTTTAGGGAGATGAATAAGTTATTGTGTGATTGTCAAATATTTCTTTAATTAAAATATATATGTGATAGGAACTAGTGTGGTACTCCCTCTGTATTTTTTATTTATTTTATCACTTAGAATCTTGACACTATTTACAAAAGGATAGTGAAACCCATAGACACACGGTGGAGGACCATCAACATTGACGTTAGCGTTTGAGTTGAGCTTTATGCATGCATAAGTTGGGCGGAATAAATTCAGTTTGCTACATATAATAACGTATAGAGCATGGAGTATCATCTAAAAAATGGAATTATCTTAGAAAAGGGATAGATTCATGCATGCAAAATTAGACTCCAAAAGCTTTTAAAGATGAACTGTTCACCATTTTTTTTTTGACAATGGGGAAAATGTGCATTAATTAAAAATGGAAGTACAACCTGATGCTAATACAACCAAACCAACACAACGAAACTAAAATGAGCTATACTCGCTCTTACATAACAATTACATAACCATAAATAACTTAAACTAGGATAAAATTGCTCGATCGGGAGGTCTGAAGTGATAGATAATTGTATTGAAATTGTTCTTCTGGTGGATGACGATCGCCAGAACCTTGATGAAAAGAGTGGGAGGGGAGGGCTGATTTCACAAGGGGGCAACCAAGTACCAGCGAGATTACGAACTCGCAATAGGATCAATCCCAGTGACCTTCTGCCACATGAAATTCTATGGTCGTGTTTCCTGAAAGAGTCACATTCCTGTGTGACTCAATACCCTTTTGGAAGGGTACTTCAGGCTTCTCCTTTGAGGAGAAGTTCAAATGAGTTGACGCGCTATAAATCCAATTGATCAATTGAGAGCCGCCTTCAGATATCGTTTCGTTAAGGCAATGATTGATAAAATCATTACCAAGCGAGATTGAAATCTAACCAGGGCTAGATCTCGAAGAACCATCCGATTTCCAAAATCGGATAAAACAAACCCCTCATATGAAATCTCTTACCACTCAAACCCTAACCAACCACACAAATCAGATCCAACCTTTTGAAGACAAAGACTACCTCTAGCAAGTAACAAAAAAATCAAGCAGAGTGATTTAGAAAACAACACCATATTGTCACCACCAAGAACTCAAAAATGAAATCAGATAACTAAACTTAAAGGGGTAAAGGAGGATGCACTTCCAAGATCTAATGAAACACAAGGTGAATGGGGTTAAAAGCACAACCACCGGAGGACGGATGAGGGATGCAACATTAACAGGGGAGGGGGAGGGGAGGTGATGCCCTACAACTTTACTTACTACCGACACAACACTAAGGGGGGGGGGGGAGGGGAGGGGATACCCTACAACTTTACTTACTACCGACACAACAATAGGGGGGGGAGGGGAAGGGGAGGGGGAGGGGATTTCCTAGAGCTTTACTGCTGGAACTAGGGGAAGTGGGCAGGGGGAGGCCTAAACTGACAACCAAGGGGAGGGGGCGAGATACCTAACCACTAAACAGGGGAGGGGACGAGACACCAAACAATTTAACAGTGGAAAGGGGAGAGGAAGCCCAAAAACGAAACTAGGGGGAGGAGGAGGGGAAACCCAAACTATACTAATGACTCACCTACTGGGGAGGGGAGAACTGACGGCGGGGCTAGGACGGGGATCCGAATTATGGTGGGGGTGATGGAGACGATGGAGACACGGCTGGAGCAAGGGAAAAGGAAAGGAAGGTGCTTCCAAGAGACGACGATGCTGGAAGGTACAACTAACATGGAGCCCCGAACTGGCCGGCGACAAGACGCAACGACAACCAAACGCTTCGAACGAAGAAACGACCCAAAAACTAGGAGTACGAACTAGAGAAGAAATCCTCTAAAAAGTAGGACAAACGCAAGGAGAAACGAAATGAAAACTGATTAAACAAACAAGGGAACTCGCCGGAAACCTACAGGGTGCCGGAACTCCGGCGAGTTCCTAGGGTTAGGTGTTTGCGAGAGGTTGTGTAGAGAGAAGGGATAGTGTTTTTAGATAGAGAATGGTTTATTGTTTTTATAGTATATTTTTTTTAGTACACCAGATGTTAAGAAAATATAAAAAGCATGCTTTGAGGTCAGAAATTGCAAATGAAAAGAAAAAGTTTCTCTCGCTTTGTTAGAATGATATTATATTTTTTTTAGGGGAATAATCGAAATGAGATTATATTATGTAATATTTTAAATGTATTTATTATCATTTTCAGGTTAGACCTCATCTAGGTCGTCTCAATTACTACGAAGGCTCCATGTGACCAAAATTCACTAGTACAAAAAAGTTGATTTGCGTCCTATGATTTGCGTCGGACAGTTGTAGAAACGACCCAAATAGGAAAATTGCGTCGGGTTCTAGTCCATGCGACGCAAATTAAACAAAATGACTGCGTCAGATCTTGCCTACCATCCGACGCAAATTAGTGATTTGCGTCGGATGGAAACAAGGTGCGTTGCAACTCACCTGTTAACTATCTGCATCGCATGTAATAAGTGGTGCGACGCATATCACGTAAATTTACCTTATAATATAAATTCACCCCCACTTCTTCCATTCATATCTGACCTAATTCATCATTGTTGTTTCTCTCCTTTTCACCTACCTTATCCCTCATCTTATCTCTCTCACCTACCTTCATCTCCCTCATCTTTCGCATTTATCTCTCACCTACCTTCATCTCCCTCATCTTTCGCATTTATCTCTTACCTACCTTCATGTTCTTCATCTTTTGCATCTCATCTCTCTCGTCTCACCTTCCACTTGCAAATCTACGAAGGAACACCTCACCTTCCTTCATCTCGTCTCTCCTTCCACCTGCAAATCTACGAAGGGCGCTAAAAGCGAAGGCATTAAGAACTGAGCGACAATCAACAATTCCAGATCTAAAGGTTGAAGCAGCAAGGAAATTGAAGCAGCGAGCAAAAAATCCACAAATTCCAGAACGTTAAATTTTGTTTTAGTTTATATTAGTTAAATTTTGTTTTTTCTGTTTCTCCTAATGTATCCAAAAAAAAAAAAAATCCAGAATTCTAGAACGTTAAGCAGCGAGTAGTGCAATGAATTTGTTTCTTTGTTTTTTAGTTTTTTTTTCATTTTTTAGGTTTGGGTACTCATTTATATTTTTTAGGTTTTGAATACACAAATTCCAGAACGTTAGATGATCCTTGTTTTAGTATGGGTACTAATTTATATTTTGGGTATTGATTTCAAATTCTTGTTTTACTTTTCATTTTTGTATACACAAATTCCAGTTCACTTGAATTTAACTCTGCTTAGTTTTCTTTTTTTAGGTTTGGGTACTGATCTCAAATAATTTTTTTAGTGGGATATGGTCTATTGCTGCAAGACAGAATAGTATGAGGTAGAGAGAATTTGCGTCGCATGCTGGACCATATGTGACGCAAATGGTTAACATCTGTGTCGCATGTAGCTCTGTATGCGACGCAAATGATAGACACATTGGTGATGGCTGGACGTCTTGTGTGTCGGACTTTAAGTTGTGTGCGACGCAAATAGCTTACATCTGCGACGTGTCCTCGTTCGACGCATATCATGTCTCACAAATCTGCATCGAGACTTGTGCAGTCGGACCTAGGTCCGACACAAATAGTGGTCCCATGACCGACGCAAATAGTTGGTTCTCTACTAGTGATTAATTATGCCCTTGATTTATATTACGGTTTTTTTTTTCACCAAAATACCCTCCAAATTTCAAAAAATTCACCAAATACCCTCGCATTTTTCAAAATTCACCAGGTACGCCTGAGCCTCATGTTAATACATTAAAATATCCTTAATGACTAAGGGGCTTAACTCCATTAGTCATTAACCCTAATTTTTTATTTTAAACTCAAATTATCCCTTTCTCTTTATCCCTAACCCTTAACCACCACTCCACCACCTGAACCCTAAACACCACCACCTCCCCCACCCTTGTATCCCCCCGATTAAAATGCCCTTAATGACAGGACAATTTCTAATTTTCCCTAAATTCGAGTCTTGCTTGGTTTATAATACCATCTTTTTTTTGTTCCTTCACTTCTATTCAACTTCTCCACTCTTCACCCTCCTCAAACCCCCTCTCTCCCCTCTAACCTCCATAGACACACCTTCTTCCTACCTTCATTTCTTCCAAATTTCTTCCCCACTCAATTTTCTCCATCTCCCCTACCTTTTCTTCATCTTTTACACTAGGGAAAAAAACATAAAGGGCTGCGCAGGAAGGGCTGCGCTTTTCGTAAAAGCGCAGCCCTACTAGTGAAGGGCTGCGCTTTTTAAAAAAGCGCAGCCCTACTAGAGAAGAAGGCTGCGCTTTTTAAAAAAGCGCAGCCCTTCACTAGTAGGGCTGCGTTTTTCAAAAAAGCGCAGCCCTTCTGTAGGTAAGAAGGGCTGCGCCTTTTTGAAAAAGCGCAGCCCTACTAAGTGAAGGGCTGCGCTTTTTTAAAAAGCGCAGCCCTTCTGCTTAGTAGGGCTGCGCTTTTTTAAAAAAGCGCAGCCCTTCCTGAAAAATTTTGAAATTTCGGAATCGCGCGCTTTGAAATATTGAGCGGGGATTCGTCAAATATATTATCCCTCATTCTCTCTCCTCTCTCACGTCCCTCATTATTCCTTTCCTCCTTATCTCTCACCCTCTCTTCTCTCTCATCTTCTCTTCTCTCTAAAAACTCCCATAAACATTTGTCTCAAAAACCCATTTTAAGTTTTTCGATTTGCACTAAACATACGACGGAGTCCGATGCATTGCCTATTGTGATACCTTTTCGGAAGCGGAACGAGCCAACAAGTCAAACTCATTGCTTTGCGGTGATGTTTAGGCTTTTTAAGCCATCCGAGTTCGTTTAAGCCTCCAAATAGCCATTTTAAGTTTTTCCGAAATTTTTTTTTCCTTTAAATTATGTATTTGGGTTTTGTTTTATGTATTTAAACATTATTAGGTTGTAGTTCTTGTATTTTTTCAGATCTATAATGTTCTTGTATACTTCTTTTGTTTATATATTTTGATTAATGTTCTTGTATACTTCTCTTTGTTTTGATTAATGTTCTTGCTTGTATACTTCTCTTTGTTTTGATTAATGTTCTTGTATACTTCTCTTTGTTTTGAATGTTATTCTTGTATACTTCTCTTTGTTTATTTTGATTAATGTTATTCTTGTATACTTCTCTTTGTTTATTTTGATTAATGTTTTTCTTGTATACTTCTCTTTGTTTATTTTGATTAATGTTCTTGTATCTTCTTGTATACTTATTGTATACTTCTCTTTGTATATTAGTTTTTGTTCCTTTTTTTCATTTTCGTTTCATTCTTTTTATTGTTTTGGGTTTAGTATTTTCGTTTCGTTTCTCTTCTCTTCTGTTTAATTTCAGAAAATGTGAGATTATGAGTAAAAAAATGACAAAAAAAAAAATTTTTTTTTTTTTTGGTAGGAAGGGCTGCGCTAGTTAGGAAAAAGCGCAACCCTTCTAGCCCAGAAGGGCTGCGCTTTTTCCTAACTAGCGCAGCCCTTCTGGGCTAGAAGGGCTGCGCTTTTTCCTAACTAGCGCAGCCCTTCTAGCTTAAGGGCTGCGCTTTTCTAGCGCAGCCCTACTTAAAAAGTGAAGGGCTGCTACTGAAAGGGCTGCTGTCAAAAAGCGCAGCCCTACATGCCTTTTTTAGCGCAGCCCTTCTTCATTTTTCCACTAGTGAAATTTTCTCACAAAAAGTCGCAAAACCCCATCTTTTCTGCATCCTACCTCACTTCACCTCTCCACAAAAAGCTCCATCTATTCACCATGTCTAGAAGACCCAACAAGAGAATGCAACAAGAAGGGGGCGAATCAAGTACTCAAACTCCACAGGATCCACATTTCCATCAAGTAATATTTAAATATTTTGAACGAAAGGCAAGATTTGGCGAACTTAAATACCGAAAAAATTCCCATACTAGATTTGTTTGTTCAAATTGTTTGCATGCACTTAGTATACAATGAAATAAAAACTTTGTTTGAGAAATCGTTTGGGTTCTATGTTTTGCATGTTTTATTGGACATATTCACATCTTACACTTGAGTTTTTTGTGTTCCTTGGAAGTAGGAAAAATATAGAAATATTTGATTCCGCCTTATGGGTGAGGATCGGGAGCTTACCTTAACCCAATTAGCTACAATATTTGGCCTACTTGTTCCAAGTGCGACCACCCCCCCCCCCCGGATGTCAGCATTGCCGCTTTGTGGGAGGCATTGACTGAGTATACTGAGTGTAACACTCAACATATCACTATTGACCATCTGTATTTTCCCAGTCTTTGCTACTTGCAACAATTTTTAGGCTGGACTTTTTTTGGGCTTGCTGAGCCTCAATCCCGCCAAAAGGCGGAGATTTTTCTGATTGGCAGCTACTTGTTCCCCGACCTTGAGTATTCTTTGTGTCTCCCTTCCTTATTTGTATGCAAACTTAAGAGGAATGACATTGATTTGTCTATAATCTATGAGGAGGGCACCTGTAAGGGACAACCCATTGTCTTGGGTGGCCTCGATATCGTCATTACTGTTCTCTTTGGGTATGAGCAAGAGATAAATAATGATGTGTGTGGTCAGTTCGAGATTTGCCTAGACTAGACCAATGTAAAAGGAAGGAGTCCATCCTTCTCTCAAACCCTACTTAGACCCACCTAGATCCTATGGCTGGGTCTTACCTTCTTCCTATGCACGGGAAAGAGCGCATTGCTCAACAACCTTTATGGACATGACATATGCAGCTAGTTGGGAACATATGGTGGGAATGAAGAGGGATCGAGCACATTTTTTTCTGCTACAAAAGTGAGAGGGGTGTCTCTCTAGTGAGCACTATTTTAGTATTTAGATGACATGCTTAGTGGTCTTGCTTGATTGTCTTTCTCGGTGATTGGTTGTTGGATTGATGTGATTGATTGATGATGATGCATGCATGCCTGCTTGATTGATTTTGAGTCCTCTAATACTTTTGAACTGGATTTTCTGTAGGGTGAAACAATTTCATATTGTAACTCATTTGTATTGTTTTGCTAAGGTAAAAACAAAAGGTTAGCTTGGGGGATTTTATATCCATTTGATAGAGTTTTTAGCTCCATTCCCCTGGCATTGAGTACCACTTAGAGCTCATGTTTGTGAGGGTGATTTGATATGTTTTATTTCTTTATGTGTTATTATGCAGATTATGCATTTCATGCCTTAATCTAGCCGCGAAAGAAAAGCCGATGATCATTTGTGACCTATAGCAGATCTCGGATGACACATAAGTGTCATAGAAAGGCTCTCCCCCGGTAATTAGATTGGCTAATTGTATGTAAGCCTCTAACAAGTACTATCTCTCGGTCTATGACTCTTTATTAGCATTTAGCAAGATATAATCTGAAAATTGATCAGGTTGCAAGATTAATAAAATAAACCTAATCAATTAGAAATATCAATGACGAATCAAACCATCCATAACATCAATCAAGACTCATAGCATATAAACATGGATTCCCAAATCCTAAACAATAATACTAGTCAATCATGAAATAAATAACAAAATCTAATTGTACAAAGGAAAGAATAATCAAATAAGTCAATGAAAGAAAATAATTGAGATCATGAATGAATAAAGAACATGAATATATAGGGTTTATACTAAGCTAAAGAGGAAAAGAAGAAGAGAAAACTAAAACTCTGAATAAATATGACGTTAGAGAGAGTAGAATAGGAGGGAGAGCTGATTCCTAATCTAATTAATACTAAGTAACCTCATATAACTAGGAAGGTAAGTTGTGAGATAAGAAAATTTAAAATATTAATTAAAGAGGTGGAATTACTAACCCCACGCATACAGTAGCAGATTCCAACTAAAATAGCCTAAACTTCTAAAAGGCCTAACTCCTTGACTAGAAGTCTTCCCGGGGCGTGTCACCTATCTTTGGAAAGCTGTTTAATTCTTATTTCCAGATACACTATAATTATTCAATTTTATAATCAAATCAAAATTTATGATAAGAAGAGTAGATACGATTTCTTTTTCATATTTCTTCTAATGATTTTTTACTTTACTTTGCTTTCGCTCAAACTCTTATTATAAAATATGCAAACGATTCTTATACAGTGCACCTTCTTTCCAAATGCTCATAATCCTCAAACTTTGCTAATTATACTCCAAATACGTTCTTCATGCCGGAAATTAATGAAAAGCATGAAAACATACCAAATAATAAGACTAGAATAGTATGGTCGTATGAATCTGTTGAGGCTTATTTCATGACAAAAGGGAAATTCGATCACTCACCTGGATTAATTACTATATATCTTATGGGTGGAATAGGGAAGAAACACTTCAAATGTTTCACAATGTGGAAAGCTTCTCCTCATAGAGGAATCCATACTGCTCCTTACACTCATGAAGAAGTGGAGTTGGCCTTATTTTCTATTCATGGTTCAAAGGCCCCTGGAATGTGAGTGAGTTTAGGCCCATCTCTTGCTTCAACACTTTATAGAAGTGCATCACTCAAGTTCTATGTATGCTTCATGCCTTAATCCTTGAAAACCAGGGTGGTTTTGTGCATGGCAGATACATTGTGCATAACATTATTGTTCTGCAAGATCTAGTTAGAAAGTATAGAAGGAAATCTGTGCAGCTTAGTTGTCTCATGAAGATAGATTTGCAAAAGGCATATGACACAGTTGATTGGGATTTTCTTAAAGAAATTTTGGAGCATTTGGAGTTTCCTAGGGAGTTTGTGGAATAATTATGGAATGCGTCACAACTCCTATGTTTTCTTTATTGATCAATGGGTCAATGCATGGGTTTTTCAAGTCTCAAAGAGGTTTGAGACAAGGTGACCCTATGTCACCTATTTTATTTCAATTGTGCATGTAATATCTCTCAAGAATTTTGCAGAATTTGTGTGAAATTCCTCAATTCAGATTTCATCCAAGATGTAGAGATATTAAGATAACACATATGTGTTTTGCTGATGATCTAATTCTTTACTAGAGGTGATTTTGCTTCCATCTATCTCATGATGCAAGGGTTCAAATTATTTTCAAATACTTCTGGCTTATTAGCTAATTAGCAGAAATCTTCCATATATTATTATGGTATGCTTGATACTGGGGTGCAAAGGATAGTTGATGCTTCAGAGTTCTCTAGAAGTACTTTTCCATTTAAGTACTTGGGGGTGCCTTTTTGTTCAAAAAAGAATAACTAAAGCTCAGTATGGTATTTTGGTGGATAAAATGATTGCTAAGATTAAGGTTTGGAGCTCTAGAAATCTGTCTTATACAGCTAGAGCCCAACTTATTAACAGTGTGCCGCTCAGTACACATGTATTGATTCCAGATCTATATTTTACCTAAAAGTGTTTTGCAAGAAGTGGTAAAATATGTAGATCATTCCTTTGAAGTGGGAGAATGTGTGTTATAGTAGGCAGCAGGGAGAACTTGGTTTCAGAAATGTGTTGCTGCGGAGTACTGCAATTATGGGGAAATATGTTTGGGTTGTGGCTTGTAAACAAGATAATGTTTGGATTAAGTGGATTAATTCTGTGTATATGAAGGATGGGGAGTGATGGAATTATGTTTCTAAAACCAATGCAAGTTGGTATTGGAGGAAGATTTGTGCTACAAAAGAATATATGAAGCAGCATTTCACTCAAGTTTTTTTTGGGCAATTCAAAGATATTATTGATAACCAAAAAAAGATTGATACAACCTAGTAACTACAAGGGTAAAGAGCCAAGGTAAGCACGCTCCCCCCACTTTCTAGGACGGGTTTGGGAGCAAGCAAACCCGAAGCCAACCCTTAACACCATGTACACTAGCAAAGCACAAGCCTACATCAAAAGTGACTCTAAATCCCCAAGCCAACAAGGGAGCTAAGAGAACAACCTCAATGAAAACTCTAAGAAGCACAAGTAGACTTAATAAACTCAGTCAAGCTATAGTAATACAAACTAAAGTCAATTGACCTCAACAAAAACCTATTACACCAATAGCAGCTAGTTGATCTTTGCATCATTTCTGCAAGAAATATGAAATATGATACTTCTATAAACTTGGTGAGGGCTCATAAGACTGTCATCAAAGATCTTACTGTTCCTTTGCAGCCAAATATGATAAACACTTTCTACAAAGAGCATGTTATACAACTGGTGCTTCCCCTGCTCCCTCTACTTTGATTAGCAGTAGCAGCAATAACATCAGACTAATGATAATTGATGTTGGGAAAATGGATCAGATTAAGACATGCAGACCAGATGCACTGACTATAGCTACATTGAAATAACAAGTGCTCATGTGTTAGCAGTTGTATTACACAAGACACAAGTACCATCTGTTACTAGCCCCCACTGTATCAGTCTATCTTTAGTACTCAATCTTCCCTGAAGAAGAAGCCATGTTATAAAGATAGCTCGAGCTTCAGCTCTGCTGTTCAAATAATCCTCCTCCAAGGCACCTGTGGTTTATCCCCTCTCAAAAACTAGCATAACTTCTTAATAGAAAACTTCTCATCATGGATGAACTTAATACAATTTTCATGATTCTCCCAGTGAGTTCTAGCCTCCATAATTTTCTTCATTGCCCAAGAGAGTCTCATAGAAATTACCATACTCCAAACATCCCCTTGTTTAATATAATAAGCATGGAGCAATTTAATCCACAATGTGGCTTGTTTTTTAGGTAAAGCCCAAAAGTGTTTTCCATATGGCAACCTTGTTCCAAATGATGATTTCTTTGAAATTAAGACCCCCACAGGTTCTTTTATGGCACATATCATCCCAAGCAACTAGAGATTTCCTAGAAGCAATTAATCCTGTCCAAAGAAAGCTTCGTAGGATAGATTGAATTTCTCTAAGGACTTTTTTAGGCAATAAGAAAATTTGACTCTAGAAGAGTTGGATTCCTTGAAGAACTAAAGAGATCAACTGACTTCTACCAGCATATGAGAGCTTATTAGCAGTCCACAATTGAACCCCTAGCCACCATTTTTGTTATGAGAGGCTTGCATTAAATGGGAATCTGCTAATAGGAATTTGCAGAATGTTCTGCAGTCTAGAGCTTTCATCAACATGAATGCCAGCAAAGTATACATTACTCTTATCGAAGTTGGCTTCAAGACTTGAAGCAGTAGAGAATATCTAAAAGGCATTGAATATTAACTAAACTGAACTTTAATCTGCCCTGGCAAAAAGGAGTAAGTCATCAGCAAACATTAACTATTTAATATAGAGCTTTTCACATGTTAGATGGTAATTAAAATCACGAACATCCTTAAGAGTCCCTAAGCATCTTGAGAGGTACTCCATACTGATAGCAAATGAGAATGGAGACCAGGGATCTCCTTATCTGAGCCCATTTTTAGCAGTGAAAGCAAGGAGTTCCATTAATAAGAATAGTGTATGACACAGAAGTAATACACATCTTTATCCAACTCACAAGCTTAGGTGGAAAACCTAATTCAGAGAGCATGGTAAACAGAAAACGCCACCACTGAGTCATAGGCCTTCCTTAGATCAATCTTCATCATACACCTTGGACTAATATTCTTAGTAGTATAGCCCTTGATGATCTCGGTAGCAAAAAGAATATTGCTTGATGATCTCGGAAGCAAAAAGAATATTGTCAGAAAGTGATCTATTAGGCATAAACCCTGCCTGAGCTAGGTCAATAACATCACCAATAACTTTTTGCAATCTCAAAGTAATAATTTTAGCAATTATTTCTAAAGCCCACAGTAAGAGTATGAAATCAAGGGTGTATGTGATGGTGTTCTCTGAGGCAGTGCATACTCTCTGGTGTCAAAGAAACAGTGAAATCTTTGCTAATACCTATTGTTCTCCCTATGTACTGATTAAACAAATTATCTTCCAAGTTGCTTGTAATTGTAATGAGACTGAGAGGAAGTTATTAGTGCAATAGGGTAAGGTCTACTATTGTTCTTTCCTTTGTTTAGTTTGCCTTTTGATCTAGATGCTTGTGGAGCCTAGGTTGTATCATCTCACCAATATTTTTTTTGGTTGTCAATAAGAATTTTGAATTGTCAAAAAAAATTATTTTATACAACACAGTGCAACAAGCTATAGGTCGAAAATCTTTAACAAAAGTAGGACTTACAATTTTAGGTACCAGAGTGACTAAGGTACAATTTATATCAGTATGCATAATTCCACCTTCAAAGAAGTCTCAAATAGCTTGATAGACTTGGGGCTTAATAACATGTCAGATTTCTGTAAAGAAGAAGCTATTGTACTCATTAATTCCTGGTGCTTTGTTATCATCAATGCATTTGAGTGCATTGTCAATCTCATATGTAGTAACAGGAGCAATGAGGTCTCTAACAGCAGCATCAGGGATTTGCTTTCCATTTCTAACAGTAGGAATGTCCACTCCAGAGAGAGTTGTGGCAGCAGAACCAAGCGACCCTTTATAAAACTTCATAACCTCATTCTGAATATTTGCAGTTCAAGTAAGCTTTATGCCATTAGCATCATACAATACATCAATACTATTTCTAGCAAATCTTTCATTCATACAATGGAAGAAAAAGTGATTATTACTATCTCCTAGTTTAAGCCATTGGATCCTAGATTTTTGCTTGTAAGCACTCTCCTCAATCGCAATAAAGTTCTTCAAAGAAGCAATATGAGTTGATTCTTGTATATGAAGTTGCTCATTCAAAGCAATACTCAAGAGAGCAGTTTGAGTTGTATCTAATTGTTCCTTGATATGAGCAATTATTCTAGCATCAAGATTAGCAGAATCCCTCTTATGAACCCCCTTCAATTTTCTCTTCAAATTTTTTAGTTTGTCCCACACGTGTTGCATCCAGTTGTCACTCACAAAACCATTCCAAGTATCAGTGATCAATATATTAAAATCATCATGATCTGTCATATAGTTAAAGAACTTGAAAGGTCTACCACCTTGACCCTGAGGAGCAGCACACTTCAGCAGCAGAGGACTATGATCAGAAAGTCCGAGATTGAGGTACTCAACAATAGCCCCAACATATTTCACAAGCCAGGCAGAATTAACCACACATCTGTCAATTCTACTAAGAATTCTAGCATCACCATGACTTTTGTTGTTCCAAGAAAAGAAGTGCCCACAACTTCTAAGCTGTCACTATTCTGCAAGCAATCAGCGAAGTCTTGTGTTTCATAGCTGGTGATAGGCCTAATACCTTGAAACCTATCTTCATGAGACAAAACTGCATTGAAGTCTCTAAGCACACACCATTAGTCTTGAATACTATTGTTAACTCGAATTAGACTTACCCATAAAGATTTCCTAGTTTCTATTGTGTGTAAGCCATAAAAAGTGGTGATCCACAATCTTGCACAAGTCTGTTTATCAATAACTATACCATGAATTCGTTGTTCCTGTTTCTCATAAATATCAAAGCTCATCATATCAGTATTCCAACCCACCCATATTCTTCCTCTAGGAGATAAATCATAATTATCCTCCCATTTCCAACAACTTGCCAACTTTTTTCTAATTTTATCACTATTATTACTCCTAACTTTTGTTTCTGGAAGACCAATAAAATTGACTTTATTATTGCTTAAAAACTTCTTAAATTCCAATACTGAACAAGGGTTATATAAACCCCTTACATTCCAGGTACTAATGATCATGAGGGGTTGAGATGGAAAGAGTTAATGCTCCCCCTCATCTACTGTGTGAACAATAGGCCCTGGTCCTCAATAAAAAGTTTTTTTTGTCCTTAGCCCCTGAAGAGGGTACTACAGTCTAAACAATGTCTCCCACCCTCACTTGTGAAGCTTTGTCAGGATTAACTGTTCTAACAGTGAGCTCCTTATCTCCATTCTCAGAACTGGCGGTAGGTGTTGCACAGCTTCAATAGTAACAACATCATCTTATTTAGGAGCTTCTATAGTAGCTGGAGCTTCAAGAAGCCATTGCTGCTTATAGGTACTTCAAGTCTTGTAGCCTCATGAGGTCTCTTTTTCCACAATCATCCTCTGCAGTTTGACACATATGATAGAAAGATGGGATCCAATCATAATGCACCTTTTGTTCAACTACACCTCCATAAGCATCTACAATGTAAACAACCTTAGGCACAAGTTTGGTGACATCCACTTCTATGAGCAATCTAGCAAATGAGACTCTCATTTTCCTTATTATACACTCATCAGCAAACAAGGGAATACCCACCATACTGCCAATTCTACTAAAGGTTTCAGGGCCCCAATAATTGAGGGGGAGATTGGGAAATCTAACCCATAAGGGAACCACTCGCATAATTTCATCATCGAAATTGAAATTTGGAGTCTTATCATAGGCCTGTTATTCAATATGAAAGGGCCTGAGTATAGAATTTCATTCCTATATCCTCAAGACACTCAAATTTCACAAGGAAATAATCATCTTCATCCATGAAGACTTTGGGCTTGGTTACAGTGTTCCATTTAAGAGTAATAAATCTTATACTTTGTCCAATAGTTAGGGTTTGCCCGACAACATACACACACCACAGCATTAGACCAAACATCAGATAGTTTTTCAACTTCTACTTTATCAATTTGAGCTACACATTTCCCATTTTAACATTAGGGGCTACAAATTTCAAAACATACCCTTGGATGTTAATTTCTTAACAGCAGCTAAATCAGCCCGGGTTTTTGGGTGCAGCATTATTAGGGGAGATAGGCTTCTCTTGCATCACTGGAATGACACCCCCATTGTCTGTGTGTCTAGTGCCTGTTACTTCCTCTGCCAACATGGTTGGTTCATCAAACTCTCCACCGTCTACTTGTCCATCAACTGCTTTATTAGCAGGTGTTAGACTATCATTCACTTCATTCCTCTTCTTCACTATATCATGTTGTCGTTGGCTAATCCTGTTTTGCTCAAAAGCTTGTTGCAAAGCTGAAACTGCACTTTGCAATGTCATCAACACCGGTCCTGGTGTTGATACTGAAGTCACTATTATTTCATTCTCTGTATTTCCCTGAACCTCCTTCAAAGGTCCTTGCTTTGAAGCTAAAATCTGTGTTTGACGCGTTACTAGTGGTGTATTGGGACAACATTGTTTGGAATAGGCTTAATATTCCAAGGCACTGATTTATCACTGGGCTTGCTATTAAAGCTAGATTGCAAACTATAGCCAAGCTAGCTTTGATTGGAGTGAGTAGTTCCCCTATTTGCTTACTTTGGGTTCTAAGAGAAAAGAGCATGAGATCTTTTCTTCATATGTTCATATAGTAGAAGTTATTTGGTAAGTATTAAGAGAAGGATTGGAATTCACAGTACAACTGATTCATTATTTCCATTTATAAGGTGGATAAACATATATAACAGACATTCTAAGTTTAGAAAACAGACCATTGGTGCCAACGTTATAGCTACAATCTATTTGATTTGGGGAAGCAGAAATCATAGCTATCGACAACATTATATGCCAATTATTTAGTTTACAATGAAGACAGTAAAGCATGTTGTTAGAATGAGAATTATGACATTTATGCCTAAAAGAGTTAGTACTAAGGATCTATCATGGTTTAGATCTCTTTAAATTGTTGTATTAGCTAATTTGCCTGCTCTTTAGGGGGAGGATCCGGCCTAGTTGGCTTGTTCCCCTTAGTGTTGGCTAGGTTGTAATAGGGTTTTTGGTTAATAAATGATATTATGGTTTTATATAGAGTTTTTCCCCTATGTATAAGCTAAAATGTGTGTCAATGGTGCTCTTATGAACCATTTTATGCTAACTGTCTCCATCTAGTTGTGGTTTTCTATTTTTTGATGATTTGTAGGTATTAGAGAACTTTTTCCCTATTTTCTACTACTTACGTTTACCACAATCGAATAGAGAGGTTTGGAGGCATACATGATGAGTTACGGGGTCTCGAGAATACTCTCTGAGACCTTGGACAAAAGAAGAAGTGAAGACTTGGTGCCTGAAGCCAAGGAATGAAGAAACAGAGTCTCGCCTAATACCATTGAGCGCCTCAAGCCCGATCGGGCAGCCATATTGTCAAAAGTGAGATTTGTCGCGGGCCTGATCGGGCCCTTTCGCTCGTTCGTAATTCGATGTTCAAGTTCGATCGGGCGTGTTTGTGTGTGTTGTTGTGCGCGCTAGGGGTGTTCATAAGAATCTGATCCGTTGATCTGACCCGTGATCCGGTCGATCCGATCATTTTTTTTGGATATCCGATCGCGTTTTAGTTTTCGGATCGGATATCCGAAAATTTATTGATCGGCATTTTTCATTTTCAGATATCCCGAAACATGGGAAATTTTTGGAAATCTCCGGATATCTTCGAATATCCAATCCGAAATATCCATTTTCAAGACCGGATATCTGAAATATCAGATGATCTGATCCGATCCTAACTTGTTTTATGAACTTTTCCTTTGAAAATTTCAATTTTTTTAGTTTTCAAATCCGATGACCCTATCCGAAAATTTCGGATATCTGATACGATCCGAAATTTTTCGGACTGGATCATATTCAGATCGCTTTTTCCCCGATCTAAAATTTTCGGATATTCGAAATGAACACCCCTAGTGCCCGCTGATGAATGAAATTGGACGGCCCGATTGTATCAGGCGTGTTGCATTCTTGGGCTGAGATAAAAAATTTAGCCCGATTCCATCGGGCAGTTGGCCTGACAGACGTGTTTTAATGATTTGCGGGCTATTTTCTTATTACTTTTCCTTCATGTTTTCAGTTTAGTATAAATATGAGAATTAGAACATTACTAAGACATCTTTGATTCATCTTTGGTTTAGCACTTGTTTTTCATAGTTTTCTCTAGAGAGCAATTCAAGAACCCTAGTTTATCGTTTTTTCGCTTTGGATTCAAGATCAAACCTTTGAATTATTTGCAAGTTCAATATAGTTCTTCAGTTTGGTTATCTTCTTTATTCCTTTCTCTATTATTGATTAGATTCATCTCTTAGCTATTTGCAACTATTCGAAGTATGAATTATTACATTGATTTTATTTTATTTTTCATAAACATGAGTGAATAAGTTAATTTCTAGGATTGTGGGGATCTATGTATGCAATGAGGGATTGATGGATTAGTCTAATTACTTTATGTTTCAATTGTATCATGTGGTTGAATCGTTCATGCTAGATTATAAATTAGGCTTGATTTGTATTTCTACAATCGCAATAGTGAATCTTCGAGAGGAGAGATTTCGTATAGGCTCTTCATCATTAGGCAGAGTGATCCTTGACCATAAGAGAGCGACTAGGTGATCTTTGAGGGAGGTAATGTTCGATAGAAATTACATGTACCCTAGATAAATTAACTTATCAGGTAGTTGTCATTCGTCCCTAATTTCCCGAATTGTACGCGTAGTGATTCATAATCCTAGTTCTTTATTAATAATTGATCCATTCCCTCGTATTTAATTATGTTGTTCCCTTAGTTTAGTAAATCAACCATTTTCATCTGATTTAATTAGTACTCCCTCTGGTTTTTTTTATCATTCTCACTTTCCTATGTGCGTCTCCCAATGCACCTCTTTGAGCTTAAATATCTTTCATTATATATTAGTAAAGATTATAACGATTGAATATTAATAATTTACTAATTGAGACGAATCAAACAAGACCCCACATGACTATGTTTTTTCTTATAAATTATGAATAGTGCCAAGATTCTAAGTGAGAAAGATAAAAAAAAAAAAAAAGAGGGAGTATAATATAAGAGTTTAGATACAATAGTATAACTTTATCCCTATGGATTCGATCCTCACTTTTCTTACTACTACTTAGTGGACTTTAGGTTATTTTTTATTAGGTTATACGACTTTAGCTTGTCAATAATAATCTTACTTAATTAGCAAAAAAAAAGGAGTAGAATAGCACAACTTAAGAACATAATGCAATATAAACCTTAATATGAGTATAGAGGCTCTAAAATGCAACCTAAATGCACCTAAAAACTATATATAAAATGACATATCAAAATCCCCCAAGCTAAACCATTGCTTGTCCCCAAGGAATAAGACAATAGACACGGGGAAAAGTAAGACAACGTACAATATGAGACTACAACAGGGCTAAACACTCAACTGAAAGTACGAGAGATATAATCAATACATGAACCAAGCATCGAAACAACATCGAACAAAGCCGCATAGTATGTCATGTATCACAACTAACTTTTTAATCATACCATAAACCATCTCCCTCAAACTAGATTCAACAAAATATGGAAGACCTCATTATAGTTATGTGCATTCAAATCTTATGGGTTTAAGGCATAAATGATGACACTCAACCTAATCAAGTCCACTCAGATGAAGCAAATACTTTTTAATAACTTTGATATTTTGACTCACTCTTTACTCAACAATACAATACAGATTGATCAAGAGGACCTTTAAGGGTTAATGGGGTTGAGGTCCAAGGTATGGAAAATAATTGGGAATTATAGTAGAAAAACTAAGGGGAAGAAAAATCATGTAACTGAAAACATAACCAAGAAAGGTCACAACAACAATCAACAATCTCCAAAAAAAATAACCAACCATGTTTTTCACTCAAGAAGTTCAAGAATAACCCTTTTCTTTCACTTTATTGACAAATCTTTTTTTCACTTTTCTGTTCATTTTTCACCTTTTTTTTCTTTTTTTTAACTTTAAATTCAATTTTCAAGTTCACTACACATACTTTTCCATCCATCTAAACCACAAATAAAGCACTCAATTCAATACAAACCGAACTAAAGCTAATACCCGCTCCCCAAGCTAGGATTGGCTCAAGAATCAAATGAGGCTAAGGGCTTGTAATGTATGTATAAATTAAACATAGCCATAATGGAAAATAAAGGCTTAGCTGGGCTAGAGAAAGGATAACATGAAAACAAAAATAACTCTAGAGCTTAGATCATGAAATTAAATGCCTCAATCATATCAAAATATTTATAGTATCAAATATCAAGTAGTAATAAGTTAAAATCAAGATTAGTGCGACAATTGAGGAACTAATTTTACATGAAAGAGCACAATTGACATAGATACGTTGAATTATAGGCACAAAAGCTCACTTGGGTTAGGTGTCTGGAAAGTAAAGATAAATCGAGCCAGAGAGATATCGGCCAATCTTACCATAAACAATCAATTGCAGAAGAATCATGCTATAAAGAATCATGAACAAGATGAAACTCTTTAAGAAGATTATTGTTCCTCGTTTGATTAGGCGATAATACGTTTCACCTGCATTGAGTTATCTCGATATCACCCGATCAGGCGGAAGCAACCCTGTGGGGCAAAGTTCAACTTGTGTGTCGGGCGGACCTGCTAAGTCAACCGAGCAACTTTACTTCATATTTTTCTGCGTCAAATTTCTCCCACATATTGATATTGACTCCTTGCACATACTATGCTTGTGCAAAAATCAATTCACTCTCTCTCGCCTCTCTAAAAATTAAAAAAAAAAGTAATCTAAACTAGTAAAGAAAATAAAAGAAAAACAGGATTATTGCCTCTCGCAAAGCAAAGCGCTGATTTGGAAAAGTTTCATGCGACCATGGTACCTTAGACTTCAAACTAGTGGAGATTTAAGGTAGATAACCTCCACTTGACCTGTAAAAGCGCCTTCATGATACAGCTGCATACGCTGACCATTCGCTTTAGATTTTGTCCCCTCTTCATTAGCCACTTCAAGGGCTCCATGTGCCTTAGTCCCAGACTACCTTGATTAAGATTTCCGAAAAAAAGCCTTAGTCTAGAATTATACAATAGGACCTTGTCATCAACATCGCGCTTTTCAATCATATTTTCATGAAACTTCTTCGTCTTTTCTTGTAAAGCTTGTGATTGTCATATGCTTCCAATTGAAGCTCGTCTGGTTCCATTAATTGAAGAATTCTTGCCTCACATACAACCTCTAAATTTATGTTGATTTCTTTAACTGCCCAAGCTGAGAGATATTTCATTTCAATTGCTAAATGACAAGCTTTGTTATATAAAAATCGATATAGTGTGGTTCCTTGTGTTGTCTTATAAGCTATTCGCAGTGCCCACAAAGTATAATCCAACTTTGTGACCTATTGACCACCTTCTATAGGATGTGCTTGATCTGACGCTTGAAGACTTCAACTTGGCTACTAGTCTGAGGATGATAAGCCAATTCAAGCCAACCTTATGAGTGACCCCATATTTCTTCAGTAAAGCTTTGAATGTCCTTTGATGAAAGTGAGACTCGTTCATCACTGATCAAGACTCTCGGGACTCCTGAACAAGGAATGATAGTATTCTTAAAGAGTTTCATTACCACCTTTGAATCATTAGTAGGTAAAGCCACAACTTCAATTCACTTTTTCACATACCACAACTACTAAGATATATATATTTATTACCACAAGAATAAGGGAAAGGTCCCACGAAATCGATGCCCTATACATCAAAGGGCTCAATCTCTAAAATTCCCTTTTGTGGCATCTCTTAACTCTTTGAAATGTTGCATTATCGTTGACACTCATTGCAGGAAAGGTAAAATGCACGGGAATTTTTGAAAATAGTAGGCTAATAAAAACCACACTGAAGAACTATATAAGTTGTGGTTTGTGAACCAAGATGTCCACTAGAAGGCATACTATGATAATGCTGCAGGACCCTTGCTATCTCCTAATCAACAACACATCATAATAAAAAAAAAACCATATAAACACTTCTTGTATAGGACAAGGTCTTCCCACAAGTAGTGTTTAGCATCATAATAAAACTTCTTGCGCTGCTGGTAAGTCATGTCAGAAGGATAAGAATCACCAACACAATAATTAGTAATATCTGTGAACCATGGGGATTGAGTAGACACAGCAAAGAGATGATCATTGAGAAAAGAATCATTTATATGACAATCGACACTTGACTCAAATCTCAATCTGCAAAGATGATCTGCAACTACATTCAGCACCCTTCTTGTAGCGGATCTCCAAACCGAACTCTTAGCAGTAATATCCATCGAATAAGTCGTGTTTTTGCTTCCTTCTTAGCCAACATATACTTCAATGTAGCATGATCAGTGTGGACAATCACTTTCGAATCTATGAGGTAGGTTCGAAACTTATCAAGAGCATACACAATAACCAACTATTTTTTCTCTATAGTAGCATAGTTGAGTTGTGCTTCATCCAACGCCTTGTCGGCACAGTAGATGGCATGGATTACTTTGTTCTTTCGTTAGCGAAGCACATCCTCAACTACATAATCAATAGCATCACACGTAATCTCAAACGAGAGATCCCGGTTTGGAGGTTATATGATCGACGCAGTGATTAATGCTTCTTTAATCCTGTCAAAAAACTTCATACAAGCATTAGTGAAATCAAATGTGGCATCCTTGATCAACAATTGAGTAAGGGGTTTCCTAATTTTCGAAAAATCTTTCATATGTGACAGATACCCGCGTGACCAAGAAAACTCCTCACTCCTTACCACAGGTGAAAGTTTCTCAATCACCTCAATTTTTGCTTTGTCCACCTGGATAACACGTTCATATATGAGGTGTCTAAGTACCACTCCTTCATTGACCATGAAGTGGTACTTTTCCCAATTAAGAACCAAATTAACCTCATAGCAGAGTCTCATAATTTTAGAGAGATTATGCAAACACACATCAAAGTCAGAACCATAAACACTAAAATCATCCATAAATACCTCCATGATATTCTTGATGAAATAAGAGAAAATGGCCATCATGCATCTCTGAAATGTAGAAGGGGCGTTACACAAACCAAATGGCATTTTGCGGTATACAAAAGTGCCGCAGGGACAAGTGAACCTCATCTTCTCCTGATCTTTTAGGTGAATGGGAATATGAAAGAAACCTGAATATCCATCTAAATAACAGAAAAAACTATGTTTTGCTAATCTTTCTAGCATCTGATAAATAAAAAGGAGGGGAAAGTGATCTTTCAAGGTGGTTGTATTTCATCTACGATAGTCAATACAAATACGCCAACCTGTAACAGTACGAGTAGTAATTAGTTCATCCCTATTATTTTTAACAATAGTAGTCCCCCCTTTTTTAAGAACCACTTGAATCAGCTACTTAGAATCTGAGATAGGGTAGATGATGCCCGTGTCAATTAGTTTCATTATTTCCTTCTTTACTACCTCTTGTATATTAGGATTTTAACGTCTTTGGATTTTATGCAAGGGGTGTGATTCTCTTACAAATTTACTTTATGCACGCAGAAATCGGGGCAAATACCCTTAAGACCGTCAATACTATACCCAATAGCATTTTTGTGCATGCGAAGCACTATAGATAAATAAAGCATTACAAATAGATAGAGGCAAAAGAAATACAATAGCTCGTTGGTTACATAAAGCTTTATTAATAAACAAAGCACCTACATGACAGATGATGGAAAAACTATCAGGATCCTTGAGTTTTGGTGGGATATTATTCTGAAAACAGCACTAAAATTTTCAATTAGTGAGTAAAGGTAGAGAGAGGAACCCTTATTAGCTAAGGTAATGTTGAAACAACTTCATCCATCTCTCAATTTATGTTACCTTTGCTTTTTCACATATGATGTTTAAAGTGTACGTTTGACCTTAATAAAAAGTTGATAGTTTGAAACTGTATATCATGACTCATGGTCAATCTAACCAAAAATAACATGATAATAATTTTTCTTTTATATAGATGAGACTATACAAATAAAGTTCATAAACTTTCACCCCCAAAAGAAAATCAAACATATAACTAGAGTTGGCAATAATATAAAACTTGCATTACGAAGAAGTATTGCAACTGAACATATACTTCCTCTGTTCCATAATTAGTGAAACACTTATTATTTTAGAACGTTTCAAAATAAGTGAAACATACCTTAAATGAAAAAAAGAAAGTGACAAGATGACAATAATATCCATCACAAACTTGTATGGTTTGTTTTTCTCTTTCCTACTTTTGATAATGAAAAGGGTATTTTATAACTTTTGATTTTTGAAAGTGATGTTTATTTAATCTTGTGCCGTTTATGTTTCACTTAGGCTATGTTCAGTTCACCTTATTTTTGCTTATTTCAGATCTAATCAGATCAGATCAGATCAGAAAAAATAAGTTCAGATCAGATCAGTTCAGATCATGCTTATATTTAAAAATCATTATTACTATTAAATATCTTTCATTACATATTAGTAAAAAATTTAATAATTAAATATTAATAAAGTACTCATTGAGACGAATCAAACAATACCCTACATGACTATATTTTTTCTTATATATTGAGAAAAATCTAAAAGATAAGATCTTGTAATCAGATCAGATCATATCAGATCAAATCAGTTAAAAAAAATTAAGTTCAAATCAGATCAGATAAGTTTAGATCAAAAAATTTCTGGTAAACTAAACATAGCCTTATTATACAACAAATGAAGTACTATAATTTTCTAAATAAAAAAAAGAAGGAACCAATTGGTGAGAACGGAAACAGTGTGAATGACAATTGAATGCAGAAGCAGCTGAGCATCTGTTGCCTCTGTCTGTCTTGGAAATGTCTAATCCCCCTTACTCTTTCATTTCATGTCTACTACTCCTATCAACTGTTATTTACTCCATGTTGATAAATTATGACTTGGGAAGGAGATATATGACATAATATGTACCATTTACAGCAACCCAGTAGAATTATGTTATGATTGCTAACGCACGGAGCCGCATGGTTTTGCAATTAACCTAACCACAGTTCAAATCAAACAAAGTAAAGGTACTACTATTATTCAGCCTAGATGGAAACGTCATAATTAAATATTCCTGGTGTCATTATCATATTCCTATGATGATATGAGTTAGTCATGACAACAGATATGAAGTTCACTCCATTTGCTAAGAGATTGGCATAAGTATATAATCTCAAAAAACGGATTGGTATATTATATAGAAGTTGGTTTCACGTAACGTGTCCAATGAAATTAGATACTGGACTACTGGAGTTTTTTTTTTTGTGAGATTAATCAGAGGCATTTATCAATTCAACTTGCTTTCATAAAATTTAATGTAACTGAGTCCGACATTTTAATATCAGAATTTGTGTAGTGTAATACAGTATACTTTTTGAGTAAAAATAGATTTAGTTTGTCTTTTACATTGATTAATTAATTTTTGCTGTGAAACAATGGTCATATCCCTTCAAAAAAAAAAAAAAAACTGGGTTGTTAATACTTTTTTAGTAGCATGGAAAATCATTGGAGTAAAGACACCTGGTGAAGGGGAGAAAAGATTTATTTCTAGCCTAATCATAAATTTGAAAAGTTATATTTATAAACTAGAAATTATAAACAATACAAATTCTTGAGTGTAATTGTTATTTGTTAGACCATAATCTATGGTGTAACAACCAATAAACCACCGCTTATTTTGTAAAAAGAACTCAAATGATATGAATATCATGTCACTATTTGTATAAACTATGTTATTCTTGTTGAAATCTATGTCATTATACATGTTAACAATAAGTTATGATGTAACATGTTACACCTAATATATATACTTCTTCCGTTTCTAAATAAGTGCAGCACTTCTTGTTTTCATGTTCGCCAATGCATTATTTTAACCATTAATATATTCAATTATCAATAAGTAAAAATTATAATAAGTTGATATTAAAAAAATTCACATTCAGACGAATTTAACAAAATCCCACATGACTATGTTTTTCCTAAAATGTAAATCACCAAAGCTAATTAAAGTTTAAAATGTGAATAGTAAACACTATGCAAATGTTGCACTTATTTAGAAACGGAGGAAGTATATATATTAATTATCCAATTCAGTTTAAAATGTTAGACCATCTTATGGTCTGTTCTCTTCGGCATAAAACAGTCTGTTCAGTTCAAATTAGACCATCTTAAGGAAGTAATAAAAGATATTATAGGTCCAACCAACAAGGACATTGACAAATGCACACAATTAAAGTAGGAAAGATAAAACAATATACGGGAAGTATTTCTTATTTATTAAATTATTTTATTTTAGTTATCAATTATTTCACTTTAAAATTATATATTTAATTTAAATACTCATTTGACCTGAAATATACCTAATGAAATTACATAAAATTGAAATAGACCACATCGGACCCTAATAAGTAGACCAAAACGAAGCAACCAACTTATACACGAATTAAATAATGATCTATTTGTCACCTCTATGTTATAAGGGACAGATAGAAATAAAGAACTTCTAGCCAACTTTAGTAATATTACGGTAAATAATGTTGAACTTGCATAAATGGAAAATGTTAAGAGTACAATATAAAAAAATGTTTGGTTATCAAGTCTAGCTCAACCAAAAAAAATCCAAACTTTGGGCAAATTATTTTGTCCCGCCACGGCTAAATCATGGGTAAAAAAAATTCATGAGCCCCAAACATGCTTAGAGCACCATTACTCATGAGTGAAAAACTCAATCATCCCATTCTCTTTCTAACTTTCTCTCTCTAAAAAATAACATCCCACAATCAATTCCCACTCATCTCCTTAATCATGAACCATTTTTCAATCACCCCAACTACTTTTTCCTCTCTCTCTTTACTTTTTGACCCCACCCAACTACTTTTTCTCTCTCATCAGTCATCACCCAACCACTATCATACAATATTATTATTATTTACTTTTTAATGATATGAATTAGTTAGCGTTTTATTATTAATTAATCAAATTAATAAATTTAAAATTATTTATTATTAATTAATTACATCAATAAATTTAAAATTATAATTATCATTTTAATAATTAAGTTATCTACATAATTAGCTTTTATTAATACGTAGCATATGTAATTAGCGTTTTCATTAAGTAATTAAATACGAAATTAGTTAGCGTTTTTAATGATATGAGACACAATTAGCATTTTTAATATAATTTTAAGAACGAAATACATAAAATGCTATATTGGTGCGACAATTACAAACTTAATTAAGAAAAAAAGTGCATAAAACTTAACTAAGAACGAAAAACATAAAACTTAATTAAGAAAGAAATACATAAAATGCTCTTAATTAGCATTGCCACCAAATTTCTGTCATATATTGGCAAGTCTACTCCAACGACCTTTCAACATAGCAGCATTTCTTGGAGCAATTTCTGTTGGGTGTGCTATTCTTCCTGCCTCGAAAGCTTCCCAAACTTTTCCCCAGAAGACATTTTTTCTTTTGGTTCGTGTCACTCACCTTATCAAGAGTCGTGTTCATAAATGCGGAGATCAGGAGTTCATCTTCAACTTCACTCCAAACCCTCTTACCACAAGAACCATCAGAATCATCATCTTCACAGTATTGACCAACATCATCACCATCACCAACTTCTTCGTATTCGCCACCATCATCATCAACATCATTGTTCGGAGATGCATCTTCTTGATATTGAGAAAATCCATAATTAGGATCAAGTTGACGATATGAAAGGTTGGCATTTTCAGATGGAGATTCATGGTAGAGGTTATCATATTGAGGAGAAGCATTTTGAGAATTTTCTCCCCTTTGATTGGTATTTATCTGAGAGGGTTGACGACATTTTGATTGATTTTGAGAAGGTTGGTGATAATTTGACTGATTTTGAGAGCTAATTAAGCGATTTTGTTGCCTAGGCATTTGATTTATTGAGCGATTTTGGGGTTGATTTCTTATATAATTAGGATGATTAGGATCCATAATTATAAATTTGAAAATAAAGAGCAATGAAAGAAGAGTTAGAACAAAGAGAAGAAATTAGTGAAGATGGAGAAAATTAAGTGTGCCCAAAATATAGCAAAATGGGTCTCTATTTATAGATCTCAAAAAAATAGAATCGTAGGTATTTTTTTTATATTTATATTTTTTAAAATATAACCGTTGTAAAATTTACAACGGTTATATTTTAAAAAACCAATAGGAAGCTGACATTTGGCGTGTGTGACAAGTGTCACGCTGCAGTTGGCGCTGACACGCGTGTCAGCTGCCAGCTGCAGCGTGTCAGCGGGCAAATTTTTTTTGCCTCACCCAGCAGCAAAACGTAGCGTTTTGCTGCTGGGTGATGCAAAAAAATTAGTGGAATGCTGACCAGGCAGTGGGTCCCACTCCCACGCCTGATCACCATTCCACTCACCCCATCCCATTTATTTGCCCCAATCACTCCCATTCAACCCATGATTTTTTTTTCCAATCATGATTAAGGCCCTTTTTTTCTCAATCATCCCATGATATTTATTTTTCACTCATGGTTAATGATGCTCTTAGGCTCGTAAGTCCCGAAAAACCTGACTTATTAGTTATTACTATATTTTAAGTTGTTTTTATTTTGTTTAATTAAAATATTTTGATGGTCAATTATTGGAGTATGTGGATTCGAACTTTTTTTTATTTTATTTTTAAAAATTGATAAGATAAATAACCATACTGAATTGATATCTCGCACAGGTATAACCAGTCAAGTTTGCACAGGCTACTAGGAGGAATGGGGTGGTAAGAGAAACATCACTCTAAGAAGTCTCTAGTGAAATTTGATTCCATGACCTCAAAATCATGAGGTCAAACCTTTACCACTAAGTCAAACCTTGCTTAATATGAATTCGACCTAATACCTTGCTCAAGCACTATAAATTTGAATTATACTTGAATCCAATGCATCCAACTTGATCAAACACGACACTAACATTATAGATGTAAACAAACTTAACCTAAATCCAAATATACCAAATTCATCCTATATCCCATCCAAAATTAAGGAATAAACCGATTGCCACTTTATTTCACTTTTTTGTTTTTTTATTAGGAAATATAATTCATTCGAAAACCAACTTTTGCTAGATTTCTAGCCTACAGGATACACCAGTTCAGTGGCGAAGTAAAAGGTTAAACAGCCCAAAAGACCCCAACATATTATTAGGATGAGTATTTAAATTTTAGACGATGCCTTGAAATTAGGAGTAGTACTCCACTTATAAGTTATAAGACTAAATGATTTTCCTATTCTTTTCGACCAGACTAAAAAATTGAATTAAATTAAAACTGTGTTGGAACTACGAAATGGTACCTAACAAATAAGAAAAGCTACAATAAGCTAATAATTGCAGGAAGTATCTACGTGGTGAGAAGAAGAGGTAAATGAAAAAGAGAAAAGAAAAAAGAAAGACAAAAGAAACAAGGTGAAAAGGACGAGGGAGGTGCCTATGAGTTGATGGGCTGCCCCCACCTTGAAGAAAAAAACCGCGAGTCTTCCGGGGGATTAAGGCATAAGTGGGGTCCTGCGTCTTTCTGATATGTATTTCTGATATCTCACATTTTTCTGTACAGGGTACTGTGTTATTTGTCGCCGCCAGCTAAACTAAGCCAATTGGCTTGAGCAAAAATTGTGGGCCCATGTGGAAATTTTGGTGAACAATTTATATACTCTTCTCTAAAAAAAAAGCTATCTTACTTGAAGTAGGATCTACTCATATTGGCTAACCATTGGGGGAGTTTTGGCTTAAATTGGAATTAGCTAGAAAAATCTATGTGATACTCTAAGCCAATTTTCATTTTGCTCTACCATTAGAGTTGCTCTAATCCAACACAAAACAAAAAAGTAAAATGTACATAAATTCATGGGTAATGGAGTAGTAGCTTGCAAATATACAAGATATGAGTTGGAGCTACAAGTTTAACCATTGTAGTTGCTTCGATAGTGTAATTAAGGCCCTGTTATTCTACTATCTTCCCAACTTATTTTCAGTTCAATGTAGCTCTGGATAATACTTTTACTTTCATATATCACTATTTATTTTAGGAAATAGAAATAAGTGATTCAAATTTTTATTTCTATTTTAAGCTTCTTATACATAGCCCTAAGGGCTACATATAACATTACCCTTTATTTTATTTCAATTCAGTTTGGTTGTTTTATGTCGAACAGAACATGCCCTAAATTGAAATTAACTGAATTGAACTGAAATTAACCAAAATGAGAGAAACTGAACTAATTAAACTGAAGTGAAAATAACTAAAATAAACTGAAAAATAAGTCCAAAAAACATTATGTAAATTCTAGTATGAAAATAGAGAAGTGCATAAATTCGAAAAAATAAAAACATAGATTTCCATGATTAGCGTGGATTTTTTAACTAAAATTTCATTTTCAATATTCATTTTTTAAAATAATTAGATTTTTGATAAAAACAAAAGTCAATAAGTAGAGTTGTCTTTTTTTTATTGTCAAACCTCTAAAATTTTATATCTTATTCTAGATACTTTTCCCAAAATAATGTTCCTTTAGAAAATACTCTCTTTTCTTTTTCTATTGCATATTAAGTTTGGACACGATTTTTTAAAAAAGTAAACAAGGTAGATAATTTAGCTTAAAGGTAAAAGTATAATTAACTAAAGTAGGATAGTGTTAGGATTACAAGCCCAATATAGTGGTCTATTATATTGTTCGAATACTTATGGAGTAGAAGGACTAAGGTAGGAACCTGGTCTGAAATTCTACAAAGGTTTATATACGTTTTAGTTGTTGGTCCATGAAGTGGTCCCTGAGCTGGTCTGCATAACATATGAAGCTTTGTGTGTGATAGCAAATATCTTTGCGAGATTTTCGGCTAGGCAAAGTTCTTTTGTTTGTTTGGTTTACTTTATTTGGTTTCCTAATATTATGAGGTTTATACTTAGGTAACTAGATTGTTTTTGGCATGTGATATTTTTTAGAAATATTATCTTGAGGACAAGTATTATAATTCTAGTAGATTAGGGTTTTTCTTGTTTAGCCTATAAAATGGGGTTAGGTCTAACTAGAAAACATACATAAATTATTCTTGAGTGGAGGGAACTATCAAGTGAGGGGGTTGTATTATTTTGGAGGAACTTAATAATACAATTTATTTTGAGGGGAAGAAATTAAAATTTTCTCATACACTTTTCTCTTGTTTATTGTTATTTTGCTATTTTTCATATATTATATTTGATTGTGATTTTTTTGTGGTCTTGGGCGGAGTTTATCACCAACAGATATAAATAAGTTCTTAATAAAGTAAAAGCAAATTTATGAGCCAAGTGAGTAAATAATAAAGGTGCAAAACTCTAGATTCTCTCTCTAGGATTCTCTCGATGCATGAATGCGTCGTTGCAGGCACGAAAAACTAGTGAGAAATCTCAGAGTAATAGTCATGGAAAAGGGAAAGAAAAGTGTCGTGGATCTTCCTCTGATTCCCAAGCACTGAACGAGGTCAACGGATCAACTAATGGAGATCGAGGCATTAGATTTTAGACTAGGTACTGGTGAAATTGTGGCGCCAAAATCATCAATTTAACAATTGCAACAACAATCGATGATTCGACATACATTCAATGAATGGATAACGTCGATTCATGATAGTGCTGGAAAAACTGCAAGAACATGATAAATTCAGAACCTCAATCAGGTAATATCCCAATTTTACAACAGTTTATTGCTATTGAAGATGTAGAGGATGATTTGAATTATTTGAATGATGAAATTGAACCTAGAATTGAGACTGGAGCTGAATTTGAACCTAGAACTGAGGATGATAATGGAATAGTGAATCGAACAAATGTTGTTCATATTGAGATGGAGGACATTGATGATGAGATTAATTTTTGGAGTTCATCTGTCATATGCTATATAGTAGGGGCTAATCCATCTATCCAGGTCATGGAAGGTCACTTGTGTAAGGTGTGGAAACAATTGATAAGGTGGCATATTTGATAAAGAAGGGAATGTATCTGGTGAGATGGATTCTAGGGATAAAATTCTTGGATAACTTTTCTTCTTTGATAACAAACTTGTCATAGTGAAGCCATGGACAATAGATATGGATATTGAGAAGAAGGATTTGAAGACATTGCTAATATGAGTGCAATCAAAATTACATCTCAAATATTAAGGTGACAAATCACTTCATAAAATAGCTTCTCAGCTTGGAGATCCTATTAAGATAGATGATGCAATTAGGAACAAAGATAAGATCCAGTATGCTAGAATCCTGGTTGAAGTGAAACTTGATAAAAAATTCCCAGATTCAAATCAATTATGGAATGAACATGGTGAATTGACAGAGGTACATGTGACATTTGAATGGAAGCCAATGCAATGTCAATATTGTAAAGGTATGGGACATAGTGCTCAGCTATGCAGGGTGAAAAGAAGCAAACAAGTATGGGTACTTAAGCAATTTGTTCAGGTGGTGAAGGGTATAGTAGCAGACCAGGAAGCTTAGGTAGAGAGAAGTAAATAAGTGCAGCAGGATAATGCAATGATTGTACAGGTGCAACACAACACCATAACACCTGAAGTTGATCAGGAGGGCTTTCAAAAGGCTTTAAGGTCTATTAGGGTCAGGGTGTCACAAGTCGATGCACAAACTAACACTAAGAATTTTTTTCAAGTTTTACAAGAGCATAATTGGCATGAAGTAGTAGGAGGAGGAGATCCTCCTATTCCTAATGGATAAGGTGCTTTGTTGGAATGTAAGGGGCATTAATACCATTAAAAAACAGAGAGATGTATGTAATTATATACAAAAACTTTCTATTGGTATTGTATGCCTCTTAGAGACAAAGGTAAAGCCTCATAATCTTGGAGGGCTTTATCAAAGAATTTTTAATGGTTGGTGTTTCACAACCAACTCTAGCTTTCACTAAGGGGGGAAAGAATTATATTGGCTTGGAAATCAGGGAGTTTTTAAGTAAATGTGTTGGTAGGGACAAGTAATATGTTGCACTACTTCATTAAACCTGTTAGTGGCAGTCCTAGATTTCTTTGCACTTTCATTTATGGCTTTAATGAAAAGGCTAAGAGAGTAGTGTTATGGGAACAAAAGACTGTTGTTACTACGCCATGGTTGGCCTGTGGTGATTTCAACTGTGTCATGGGTACAAACGAGAGAACAGGCTCACAAGTCAGAGAAGGTGAAATGAGATACATGAAACAATGTATATATGTTACATTGTGGCTTACAAGATATAAAGAGCTCATGTAATATCTATACCTGGAATAATAAGCAGCAAAAAGTGTTAGGGTCTTCTCTAAATTGGATCGAATGATGGTAACTCAGGCATGGAAAGAAGTTTTTCTATCTGCTGAAGCTACTTTTCACCTTGAAGGTGAATTCGATCACTCACATGTTGTTCTGACAGTTTACCCTAATACAAGAGATTGAAATAGGCCATCCAAGTACTTGAAGCAAGAGTCAGGAGTGCATGGAGTATAGAGGTACATGGCACCAAGATGTTTAAAGTTGTGAAAAAACTGAAAGAAGGTAAACAAACACTAAAAAGAACTTACTAGAGAATGCTTCAATGATATTCAAGCAGCGAAATTAAAGGCTCAATAAGAAATGGTGGCTGCACAATAATTGATGCATGATAATCCTCGGGATATCCAGATTGCAGAGGCAAAATTGATTATTGTTAGAGAGTATTAAGTTAAGCATCAAGCTTATGCTAAATTTCTTTCACAATAGGCAAAGAGTGCATGGCTCAAGGAAGGTGATGATAATACATCACTTTTTCATCAGAGTATTAAAGAAAGAAGATTGAGAAATCAGGTGTATAGCATCTTTGATGATTGAGGAGAATGGCAGGATACACCTGAGGGGTTACCAAGGTTTTCTATCTACTATGAAAAACTTCTCAGCAAAGATAATAGTATTAGAAATCCTGTCAACACTCAGTGCCTTCATAATGTTGTGCTATATACTTTACAAGGAGAAAGGATACTAAAAGAGCTGAACCACACCATCCTCACTTTAGTTCCTAAAACTAAGTGCCTTCATAATGCTACTGAGTTCAGGCCTATAGCTTGTTGTAATACACTTTATAAGTGCATTACAAAAGTTAAATGTGGGAGGCTGACACAAGTACTGCTTGAGCTGGTCATGAAAAATCAAAGTGGCTTTGTTCATGAGAGATACATAGACACATAGTTCACAACATAATGGTGCTCCAAGACTTGGTCATGCACTATGGAAGAAACTAGCAAAGCCAAGTTGTATGCTGAAAATAGATCTATAGAAGCCTATGATATAATAAGTTTGGATTTCTTGAGAGAAATGCTCACTGCTTTAGGTTTTCTTGATTAATATAGAGATTTAGTGACGTGTTGTGTTACTACTCCTATGTTTTCAATCATGTTATATGGCACAATGAGAGGTTTTTTTAAGTCCGCAGGGGGATTGAGGCAAGGCGACCACATGTCACCATTACTCTTTGTATTATGCATGGAGTATTTGTCAAGGATTGTCAAATTTTGGTGAGATGCAGCAAATTAAGTATCATCCTAGGTGTAAGGATATGAGATTGACACATCTATGGTCTGCAGATGATCTCATATTGTGTTGTAAAGGTGACTTTATCTCCACTTACTAGCTACTTAGAGCCTTTAAACTGTTCTCAGAAACTTCAGGATTAAACGCTAATGTCAATAAATCTGCTATGTACAAATGTGGCATGGATCCTATGGACAAGCAAAGAGCAACTGAGGTGTTAGGTTTTGCACATCAGAGTCTTCCATTTAAATATTTGGGGGTCCCCATTTGTTAAAAGAAAATCTCAGCAACTCAGTGTGAAGTGCTCATTCAAAAGAGGATAGTAGAATTAGGGTGTGGAGTTCAAGGAATTTATCCTACATAGCAAGGGTCTAGCTAATCAACTCTGTCCTACTCAGTTTGCATATGTATTGGGCCCAGATGTTTGCATTTCCAAAGAAGGTGTTGCAAATAATTTGCAAAATCTGTGATAGAGATTTTCTTGTTGCAAAAAATTTGCAAAATCGGTGTTAGAGCTGTTCTTGTTACAAGAAATTGTTGTTAAAATCCCGATCCGTATCTTATGATCGTACGATTCTACTATCCCGAAAGACCTCACCGATCCCGATCCTACATAAGATCTTAATTTTGTATGATGTTTCGATCCTACACAACCACAAAAAATTTCATGGTAGGATCTTAGTACGATTTTGCGATCCTACGACTCTACGATCCGATCCCATCGTAAAAAAAGTCATAAAATATATTCACATAGTATAATTCTCTTATTAGATTTTTGTTGCATGTTACTTTAATCTTATAGTATTGAAGGACTATCACTATTTGGTAATGAAATAAGTCATTAATATGTGTAAATTTTTAATATGAGATTCTCACTATATTCTAGCATAATTATCTCTATTTTTTACCGAATTGTAGGATCTTACTATCCTACGAACTGCTCCCACCGATTTGATCCTACCAACTCCTACGATCCAAAGTACGATCCCAATCCTGATAACATGATCAATAGCTAGGATTCAGAAATTGTACTTCTTTGGAATATTGAATTCTTAGGTAAGTATGTTTAGGCTATTTCAACAAAGCAAGACAGTGTTTGGCTTAAATGGATTAATTCTACGCATTTGAAGGATACCACTTGGTGGAACTATGCACCTAATACAGGTGCTAGTTGGTAATGGAGAAAGATATGTAGTGCCAAAGAACAATCTAAGCAAGTTTTATCACAAGAGTAGCTGACACAAATGCAGCCATACTATGACAAGATAGTCAATGAGAAATTATGTGGTGATTTTTCTGATGTCACATGGGATGGTGTGGTTTGGAATAGGCTGGGTATGCCTAAGCATCGATCTATCTCATGGTTAGCAATATAAGAAAGACTATAGACAACAACTAAACTTGCAATGTATGGAATTAATGCAAGTGATCAATGTTTGATCTATGATGGAGTTATTAGAACTCATAAATATTTGTTCTTTGGATGCACATTCAATGTTGCTTGTTTAAGACTGATTAAGAGATGGCTTGCCATTAACAACACCTCTGAAGCTGCACAAATGGCTTCGAAGAATTCAACAAAGTAGACATTCTAAATTTCAGAAAAATGTGATCCTAGATAGTATCAATGCACTGATTTATGCAATATGGAGCGGTAGGAACTCCGTATACCGGAATTATTGTATGCCTAGCATAGAAGTAAGTAAGTATTTAACAGGTTAAGTGTATCATTAGAGCACGTGTGTTAGCTGTTATGCCCAAGATGGTATCCGAGATTGACTATAATATTGGTTTGTAAACCTGTAATCAGGTTGAGTAGTTTGTAGATGTCCTTGTGACATTTCGTCTGTTGTCTTCCTTTGTGTTAAAAGGGTGTTCAACCTAGTTGGTTGCCCTTCCTTTGGATGGTTTAGGTTGTAAATTTAATGCTTCATGAATCAACTAACTTAATTAGCAAAAAATTTGAGGCAAGTGAGTAATTAGTAAACATTTTAGTACGATAAATTAAGGATAATATTGTCAACTGAAGTTGTTTTTTACCAATAGTTAAATTGTTGTAATAGATATGAAACTACCACAAAGTGGTGATTGTTGTAATGGAAAAAAAATTGAAAGTAATTCCCACTTTGAATTAAAGACAAAATTAATTCTTATCCACCGTTTAATTAAGTAGGATGCAGCGGGATTAATTCAACGCATTTGAAGGATACCACTTGGTGGAACTATGCACCTAATACAGGTGCTAGTTGGTAATGGAGAAAGATATGTAGTGCCAAAGAACAATCTAAGCAAGTTTTATCACAAGAGTAGCTGACACAAATGCAGCCATACTCTGACAAGATAGTCAATGAGAAATTATGTGGTGATTTTTCTGATGTCACATGGGATGGTGTGGTTTGGAATAGGCTAGGTATGCCTAAGCATCGATTTATCTCATGGTTAGCAATATAAGAAAGACTATAGACAACAACTAAACTTGCAATGTATGGAATTAATGCAAGTGATCAATGTTTGATCTATGATGGAGTTATTGGAACTCATCAATATTTGTTCTTTGGATGCACATTCAATGTTGCTTATTTAAGACTGATTAAGAGATGGCTTTCCATTAACAACACCTCTGAAGCTACACAAATTGCTTCGAAGAATTCAACAAAGTAGACGTTCTAAATTTCATAATAATGTGATCCTAGAAAGTATCAATGCAC
The DNA here is from genome assembly GCF_026745355.1 of Beta vulgaris subsp. vulgaris. NCBI lineage: Eukaryota > Viridiplantae > Streptophyta > Magnoliopsida > Caryophyllales > Amaranthaceae > Beta > Beta vulgaris. The sequence goes on along the minus strand of NC_079202.1, from coordinate 2,730,677 downwards.
TGATTTATGCAATATGGAGAGGTAGGAACTCCGTATACCGGAATTATTGTATGCCTAGCATAGAAGTAAGTAAGTATTTAACAGGTTAAGTGTAATCATTAGAGCACGTGTGTTAGCTGTTATGCCCAAGATGGTATCCGAGATTGACTATAATTGGTTTGTAAACCTGGAATCAGGTTGAGTAGTTTGTAGATGTCCTTGTGACATTTCGTCTGTTGTCCTCCTTTGTGTTAAAAGGGTGTTCAACCTAGTTGGTTGCCCTTCCTTTGGATGGTTTAGGTTGTAAATTTAATGCTTTATGAATCAACTTACTTAATTAGCAAAAAATTTGAGGCAAGTGAGTAATTAGTGAACATTTTAGTACGATAAATTAAGGATAATATTGTCAACTGAAGTTGTTTTTTTACCAATAGTGAAATTGTTGTAATAGATATGAAACTACCACAAAGTGGTGATTGTTGTAATGGAAAAAAATCGAAAGTAATTCCCACTTTGAATTAAAGACAAAATTAATTCTTATCCACCGTTTAATTAAGTAGGATGCAGCGGGATTAATTCTACGCATTTGAAGGATACCACTTGGTGGAACTATGCACCTAATACAGGTGCTACTTGGTAATGGAGAAATATATGTAGTGCCAAAGATCAATCTAAGCAAGTTTTATCACAAGAGTAGCTGACACAAATGCAGCCAAACTATGACAAGATAGTCAATGAGAAATTATGTGGTGATTTTTCTGATGTCACATGGGATGGTGTGGTTTGGAATAGGCTAGGTATGCCTAAGCATCGATTTATCTCATGGTTAGCAATATAAGAAAGACTATAGACAACAACTAAACTTGCAATATATGGAACTAATGCAAGTGATCAATGTTTGATCTATGATGGAGTTATTGGAACTCATCAATATTTGTTCTTTGGATGCACATTCAATGTTGCTTATTTAAGACTGATTAAGAGATGGCTTGCCATTAACAACACCTCTGAAGCTGCACAAATTGCTTCGAGGAATTCAACAAAGTAGACGTTCTAAATTTCAGAATAATGTGATCCTAGATAGTATCAATGCACTGATTTATGCAATATGGAGCGGTAGGAACTCCGTATACCGGAATTATTGTATGCCTAGCATAGAAGTAAGTAAGTATTTAACAGGTTAAGTGTATCATTAGAGCACGTGTGTTAGCTGTTATGCCCAAGATGGTATCCGAGATTGACTATAATTGATTTGTAAACCTGTAATCAGGTTGAGTAGTTTGTAGATGTCCTTGTGACATTTCGTCTGTTGTCTTCCTTTGTGTTAAAAGGGTGTTCAACCTAGTTGGTTGCCCTTCCTTTGGATGGTTTAGGTTGTAAATTTAATGCTTCATGCATCAACTTACTTAATTAGCAAAAAATTTGAGGCAAGTGAGTAATTAGTGAACATTTTAGTACGATAAATTAAGGATAATATTGTCAACTAAAGTTGTTTTTTTACCAATAATAGTGAAATTGTTGTAATAGATGTGAAACTACCAAAAAAGTGGTGATTGTTGTAATGGAAAAAGAATCGGAAGTAATTCCCACTTTGAATTAAAGACAAAATTAATTCTTATCCACCGTTTAATTAAGTAGGATGCAGCAGGGATAAAAAAAATTATAAACAGAACAGCTAAATGAGAACCCATTCTGGATCACTATTAGTGTCCATTTTTTGTTACATGAATATAATAAAAGTCATACGATAAGGGGTATAATGAACTTGAAAGCAATCATACTTATGATGAACATCACAATTATGAAAACTGACAACATAAATTAGAAAATATATTTGATCTTTTTTTCATTTTTGGTTCAAATACTGATATTTGGAAACAAAAAGCAAAAGATAACAAACAGGCCTTGAGATAGTGGTTTTGGTAAAAAAAAAAAAAAAAAAAAAAAAACTATAACCGCCTTCACTATCTCATAAACCGGTTTTGGTCAAGTAAAATTTTGTATTTTGAAGAGTTGCAGTATATTTAAGGTATTGTGGGTAGCGGTTTAGAATTTATGAACCGCTAAATCAGGCGCGATCTATTTCAGAAACTGCTACCTAAAATAGCGGTTTGATTGGTATCATTAAGTCACTTTACATCGAAGTTTTTTTTCACAACTATTTTTCTCTCTCTTATGTGGACAATGCTCAAAAAGTTATTTCCGTCGACAAATTAATAATTGATAAGCCTATATTTTGGCTAATTACCTACCTTTATCTCTTTGCTAGAGGTTTCTAATGCGTGTTTCTCAAAGTTTCGATATTTGAAACTCTTCGATATGCACTAGTGGAAAAATGAAGAAGGGCTACGCTAAAAAAGGCATGTAGGGCTGCGCTTTTTGACAGCAACCCTTTCAGTAGCAGCCCTTCACTTTTTAAGTAGGTTGCGCTAGAAAAGCGCAGCCCTTAAGCTAGAAGGGCTGCGCTAGTTAGGAAAAAGCGCAGCCCTTCTAGCCAGAAGGGCTGCGCTAGTTAGGAAAAAGCGCAGCCCTTCTGAGCTAGAAGGGCTGCGCTTTTTCCTAACTAGCGCAGCCCTTCCTACCAAATAAAAAAATAAAAAAAAAAAATTTTTTTACATTTTTTTACTCATAATCTCACATTTTCTGAAATTAAATAGAAGAGAAGAAAACGAAACGAAAATACTAAACCCAAAACAATAAAAGAATGAAACGAAATGAAAAAAAGGAACAAAAACTAATATACAAAAGAAGTATACAAACATTAAATCAAGATGAATACAAGAAATTATAACAAAGAGAAGTATACAGAACATTAATCAAAATAACAAAGAGAAGTATACAAGAATAACATTAATCAAAATAAACAAAGAGAAGTATACAAGAACATTAATCAAAACAAAGAGAAGTATACAAGAACATTAATCAAAATATATAAACAAAGAGAAGTATACAAGAACATTATAGATCTGAAAATACAAAACTACAACCTAATAATGTTTAAATACATAAAAAAAACCCAAATACATAATTTAAGGGAAAAAAAAAATTTCGGAAAACTTAAAATGGCTATTTGGAGGCTTAAACGAACTCGGATGGCTTAAAAAGCCTAAACATCACGGTGTACGTGTGTTTGACTTGTTGGCCCGTTCCGCTTCCGAAAAGGTATACAATAGGCAATCGGACTCCGTCGCCATGTTTAGTGCAAATCATTTCAAGGTTTTGTCGCAAATGTTTATGGGAGTTTTTGAGAGAGAAGAGAGGATAGAGAGAAGGAGGAAAGGAATAATGATGGACGTGAGAGAGGAGAGAGAATGAGGGATAATATATTTGACGAATCCCCGCTCAATATTTCAAAGCCCGCGATTCCGAAATTTCAAATTTTTTCAGGAAGGCTGGCTTTTTTAAAAAAGCGCAGCCCTACTAAGCAGAAGGGCCGGCTTTTAAAAAAAGCGCAGCCCTTCACTTAGTAGGGCTGCGCTTTTTTTCTTACCTACAAAGGCTGGCTTTATAAAAAAGCGCAGCCTACTAGTGAAGGTGCGCTTTTTTAAAAAAGCGCAGCCCTTCTGCTTTGTAGGGCTGCGCTTTTTTAAAAAAGCGCAGCCCTTCCTGCGCAGCCCTTTATGTTTTTTCCCCTAGTGATGGAAACCTCGACGTCAAACAAAATTTTCATATGCTATACTACGTTTCTATGTTCCAAAATAACGCAAAGGTTTTGCTGAAACATTGCCAATGCATAATAAATCGACAAAACATCTATGAACATTTGTTATTGTATATTAATAAATAATTATGGTAAACTAACGGTATAATGCAAATTAAATTGATACATTTATTTAGAAATGGAAAAAATAATAACTTATTTTAAGTAGAGAACTGCTACAAGCAGTCCTCTTAAAAGAAGTTAATGGTAATGATACTAACATTGATCAACATATAATTTTATCATGATAATAAATATTTGTAAATTTTTACTTGATGTGGCTACCTATATTTATTTCTGAGAGGAGTTCTACGATTCTACCTATATTGTTGAAGATTGAGGTGAAGTTGGATTAATCAATATGATTTTTTTTCTAAAATATAATAAAAGAATTAATAGTTAAAATTTGACAATTCTAATCATAAAAATAAGAGATACTACAAAATTAAAATTAAGTGCATTTTAGTTGAAAATTTTGTACTTATATTTTTCGAGCTTTCTAAGTTGATGAACATGGTACTATTTCTTGCAAAAATAAAATAAGGTCAATTTATTCAATCTGGTACCAAATTGATAAAAGTCAATTTGTTACTAAACTTTCTATCAAAATCTAAACTTGATACAAAATTATAATTTGGTACTAACTTAATTCTAATTTGATATTAATTAATTTCACTTTATTTTGTTATTAACTTAACTTTCCCACGTGTGAATTGCGTCCATATATGCCTTTATTGAAGTCTTTGAAGACCAAGACTCCAACAATTTGCCGTTTTGATAGCCTCTAAACCATCCAAGGTACGAGTATTATTAGAAGTAGAACAGCAGTAAATTGCGAAAAGAGAGAAATAACAGTAGTTCACTGCTACAGCCTACAGTTAAGCTCAAACGTTACCAAACTTCTCTTTGCGCTGTTTACCGTTGAACTTTTTCTATAGTACTACTACTAATGGCAGTGGCAAAACTCCCACTCTCATTGAAGAACCCTTTCCCAGGCCCCCTCCCAAGTGTTCTTCGCAGTATACACATATCTGTAATTCTGTACTATGTAGTCATCTCCTGCATAATTTTTTCCAAACTCCAAGTGTCATATTTTGTTGGAAGTATCTATCACACTCCATGGTAATTTTTTTCAATCTAATTTTTCCTTGAGAGAAGAGATGAAAATTTTATGATGATGATTGATAGAGTATAAAATTATTTTTAGGATTTTAACTATTAGTTTAAATTTTTGATTGAGTTGGTTTTCTGAAATTTAGAAATTTAACTATCGACTTAAATTTTTAGTTGGAGTTTATAAATAATTTTATACTTTATCAAAAAGTTAATATTTTATCTTATTATAAGATTACTATACAATTTCAACATTACCTTCTGACACAAGCGTGTAAAAAGTAACTTTAAACCTGTAGGATCCCATGCAATTGTACACTTGCCTCATAAATCTCTTATCTTATATCTTCCCTCATATTGTCGATTTTATAAGAGACCACATACTTTTGATTAAAAATGACGCAATAGCCATGAGAACAAATCACATTTTAGAAAAAGTGACTAGTTTAATCCGCAAATTAGATCCTGGGGACAGGAGTAGGATGAGCATCCTACTTCTTCCCCAAAACGGCGTCGTTTGATGAGTTTTAGGGGAGCCAAAATTTGGCTGGCTTTTGGCTGTTTTTTTTTTAAAGTGGGCCAGCTCCCATGCACTGTGATTTTGTACTTTGTTGCTTACATCAGTCAATCATGCACTCTCTTTCTCTCTCATCTATTTGTCAAGAACCATTTCAATTCTCTTTCTCATTAATTTTGTTCTTCATATATTTCTCCCTGATTTTCATTCATTCATTTCTATCATAAATTCTCAAAAGTTGATATTTGATTTTATTTTCTGTTTTGCATTTTTAAAACTTTGCATGTTTTATGTACTCAATTTGTAAAATGGGATATAAGTGGAAATGATGGAATTTCAATTGATAGTGTTATTTCTTCTAATGCAATGGAAGATTTTGGTGATGGAGGAGAAAGGGAAGAAGATGAATTACCAGAAAATTCTGGTATTTATTTGTTGAAATAATTTTTTTAATGTACAAATGTACATGGTTTGTTGTACAATAATATACGAGTGTACATATTGTATTTTTCAGTGATCAAAGTAATGACCATCAGTGTACATTGTGATTTATCCTTATTGCGTTGGTTGTGGTACTGTTTTTTAATTACTAGCTCCACCTACAGTTGCATGCACATATACGTACATTGTACATTTAGTCATACACAGTGAACATTAACACAACTGTAATGTACATAGAACAATGTCAGCTCTATAAAATAACTTGAACATCCAGTCATAACAACATTGTACATTCAGGTTTAGTAATTGAACAATGTTGCTAGAACATTTGTACATTGAGTCATATCTTGTGAACATTCAATCAAACAATGTATATATTTTGAGTTATAACCAGTGAACAATATCAGCTTCATAAAATACCTTGAACATTCAGTCATAACAACATTGTACATTCAAGCATAGGAATTGAACAATCTTGCTATAATATTGTACATTGAGTCATAACCAGCGAATATTCAATAAAATAATATTGTACATTGAGTCATATCTAATGAACATATTGAATTTCATCACTTTGAATTGTGGCACCATGAGCATTATGAGGTATGTGACTGTAATTGTACATATTGAATTTCATCAGTGAACAAACATCAACGCATCAGTATACAAAAAAACAAAGATTGCAAATTACTCACTTGACATCAACTTCAGGAATTGGGTTACTTTCAACTGGGGGACTGTCATTGTACATTTTGATTTTGTTAATGAACAACCATGAAGCCAAGAATGTACAAAGAAACATAATAGAATAAAAGTATCCATTTGGCATCCCAGTTGCATGTAATGTTTCACTCTCACTTGTGGGACTGTTAGTGTCATTGTACATATATTGAATTTTAATGAACAACCATAGTCTATCATTTGTACCTTTACCCCAGTAATGTACAATCAATTTCACTTAACATACAACAATATAAATAATAAGAAGTAACCACAGTTTGTTTGCATGTTCATATAACAACATAGTTCATATGTTCAATGGAAGTCTATTATTGTACAATAGAAAGATTAACAATGTAACTCAATTGTTCAAATCAAATTCCATCATGTAACCCCATAAAATCGCCAATAACACATAATGAACAATAACAGACATCCAAAGTACAATCCTCGTGATATAGTGAACAATGTGATAACACACAATGAATAATACAAACATTCAAAGTAGAGGTTCACATATTTCTTCAGATTTTTCCCCTTTGCTCTCAAAAGGATGGCCAATGGTATTTCTTCACTTTGTGTTCTTGCAACCCCCAAAAAAATACGAAATTTAGTAATTAGAGGTCGAAATTAAAAAACGAAATCATTAAACATGAAAGGAGGGGAAAATTACTCAATTGTTGGGATATTGAACGAAATTTGGGGTATTGAATGAAATGTTTGCAAAATTTATGAATAATTTTTGGGATGGTGGAAGATAATTATAGTGGATTGGAAATATGAAGGTTGTGGAGGTTATGGAGTTTTTGAATTTTTTGGAGAGAGAAAATGTAGAGGGAAGTGAAATGATGGAGGTTGTGTGTGGAAAAGTGAGAAGTGGGATGGTGGTTTACCCGCATTTAATGGTGAACAGTAACTGTCGAATCAGTTACTTTTTGAATAATTTTCGACATGTACACTGGAAGTAAGGAAATAATAAATGTACATTGACTGTCAAATCAATTACTTTTTGCATGTTAATTAGTGCGTTTTATTCCTCTTACCTTGCGTTTTGGAGCTGGTGTAGGATGCTCATCCTACACCTCATACCAACATCTACTTATTGAGTTTAATCAAGTTAGTGACCAATTTAATCCATTCAGTAATCATATTGTATTTTCATCTCCATCTCTCACCCAGTCTATCTTTGCTTTCTGACTCAAAAATTCCATGTATGCCTGATGCTTGCCTTTATATGCTTGTACTGCTTGTAACTCTCTCTCAACCAACTCATAATAAGCTCCCGGGTTCTGCTGTAGCTGTGTTTGCAGTGTTATCATGTGTTGCTGAGCCTTCATATCTTTTGCTTTTAGATCTGAGAAACCTACTTTATTCAATTCTTTGAGGGCTCTCTTAACCTCCTTCAACTTCATCACCACTTTGAACATCTTGGATCCTGATACTGGTGTCTCCCAGGCTTGTTTGATCACCTACATGAACTGAGTTGCTCCTCTCCACATCGTGAAGTACCTGAATGGTTTCTTGCCCCCATCTGCACAAGGAAAGACCGTGAGTATTCTTTGAGTGCGAGATTGTACTGTGTTTTGGCGTCCTAGTAGTACTGGTCTGCTGCCAGCAATAAAACCCTTGAATTGTGAATCAAACTAATCAACGTTCTTTTGAACAACCATCAACCATATTCTTAAACGGCGCCAAATCATTGAAAGTCCAACCAAGTTAACCCCATTGTAATTTCGCCATATTTAATGACAAATTACAAATTTAGGGTTATCTGCGATAGAGGTGATAATATAGGAATTATTTGTAAAAAAGATTATATGTAAGGATTATCTAAACTAATATCGCGTATTTAAAAATATGAACAAATTTTTGCTATACCAAAACAAAATTCAAGTATTATATTGTAGGACAAATTGAGTAATTAATGAGGACCAAATTATTGTGGCCAACCATTAGTTTGTACACTAACGAGAGAGGCTAGAAATGAGCACTAGTAAAAACATTCTTCAAATGAACGGTAACCTGTCATTCCCAGTTTTAGATAATTGTAAGATACTAAAATTTACAAGTTTCATGACTTGTTGACTTATGTACTAGTACTCACTAGTCACTATTGGACTAGTTGTATTAACTTTTTGATTAACTGCAACTGCAAGTGTTTAAACTAGAACAAAAGTTTCTATCCATCTAGTAAACTAAGTTTTCACTACGTAAAAAAAAAAGCTCAACCCATGCCTGTTTACTTCAAAAAATCATCACGCACTAAGTATTGAATATTGATGAAAGCCTTTGATAAATTCTAGAATTTGAGGGTTTTCTAAAGGGACTGAATATTGAAAATAAATATAACATTTTTTTATTGTACAATATCGAGTGTACAAAGATTTTATGAGCCAAGAAATTTGCTAAATTAGAAAAATAATTATTCTCATCAAAAAAATTGAAAAGTTTGCAAAATTTCAAGATGTCGGATCAAATCAATATTGTTTTTACACAAATTTCCAAAAATTATTTAAGCTAATCTTAGGGTTATTAAATACTACAAAAGATTAGTTGTTCTAAACATAAACAACTTATACTTCCTTCTATTTCATATTGATCGTAACACTTCAATGTTAAAAACCTATATTCATAAACTTGGCCATAAATTTTTACCAATATACTATAAAATAAAAATAAAGTATTCTAGTATTTAGATATTTTATAAATATATAGAGTTTTCATTTATTTTCAACTATTTTAAACAAACATATTAGCGAAAAGTCTTGGTTGATTTTTTCTTAGTCCAGCGAGTGACTATATCAGTATTTTATAATTGTAATAATTTAGATTTTTCTTAGGTGAACGTAGGCTAACATCATAAGGGCATGTTCTCCCCAACTTATTTTCAGTTTAGTTCAGCTCAACTCAATTCAGTCCAGCTCCGCTCCATTCTTTTATAACTATTTTGTTAAATATTATCATTATGTTGGTGTAATTTATTTTACTAATTACTCTTATTATTATTTATTTTTATATCATTATTATTAATTATTATTATTCTTATTATTATTAATATTATTATTATTATTTCTATATATCATTTTGTTTATTATAGCTTTACTCATTAATATTACTATTATTATTAAAAGGAACATGACTTATGTCAAAAGCACAAATAAACCCACATTTTTAGCCCATAAACCAATCAAATCGCGTCAAAATGATTTATGATCAATTTATTTATGTATTGATAGTTGTTTCCTTTCTTTCCCTTCCACCGCTTCAATTTCATTTTCGAAATGGAATTGAGTTGGAGGGAAAAAAGGGAAATGAGGATGAAATTGGTGAGTTTCTTGATGTGGGTATCCTTGAAAAACATAAACTAATAAGGTAAGTGTTCAAACTAAAATTCATAAACTCATTAATAAAAATCTATAATGTCATAAGTTTGTGCCATAAGTAAATAACTTATCACTTTACGGCCTTAAGCTGATAGCATGAACTATAGGTAGGTTATGGTTGTAAACCGATAGTACGTGCTCATAACGGATGAGTTTGTGCCGCAAACCATATATTTATATGCCTAATAAAATTGGCAAATAATATTCGTAAACTGAAAAAAGTTAACGAATAAATATACAACTTAAACTGATAGACATGTAAACTAATACAATGTGCCTTAAATTGGTATAAAAATATCATAAACTGAAACTCGTCTCAATCATTAAAATGACAGAGACAGACGCGTCTTAACCAAGGCGTTTTAATATATCAATGGAAAAAAATAGGTAGGAAGACCACATATATATGCAAACAGGTTATTAATTTGATAACAATGGTGTTTAAGAAAATATCACTGACCTTTAACCATCAACTGGTAGAATGATTATCTTTGGGTGAACAGCCACATAAATTTAGCAAATGTTTAACAGTATAAAGTAATGTTTAATGTGTTATAATCTTTTTAATAGACTCTGGGCCTCATAAGTCATAACTTGACTAGTTCTATAAAAAAAAATACTATCCTTTTTCTTGTTTAAAAAACAAAAAGAATCATCTTTATCAATCCATTCCCCCTCTTTCCTAAACACCAGAAAAGCCATCGTTATTTTTCCTCTCTATCATCACTACTATTATTTGATCCTCCTATTATCCTTACACTTGCGTCTGCTCTTCCTGTAGTGCAACTCTACAAACCCCCAAAAAATAATTCTCTCTTTAACCCTATCTTATCCCACCAATATTCTCTTCTTTATACCAAACCAATTTCTCAAATCTTCCAATTTCAAAAGTTTTTGGGTGTATTTTACTTGCTAAATATTGTTAATGACAAGATCTTTTCAGTTCATTATCTGATAATTAAAATTTAGGGTTTCTTTTAAGAGGATATAGTACTTACAAGAGAATAAAAAGTGTTATTTGTTTTTGTTTATGTTAGTTAGCATAGATTTGAAGTTGGATCTTAGTGATTTAAATGGAAGATTACAATCATGAATTAAGCGAGAATAGTGGAGCTCATCAACGAAGGGGTAATTTCTCTTATGTAACATCATCAATTTTAGGACCAAATAATTCATCATCTACTTCACCTTCTTCATCATACGTTGGAAGAAGTACAACAACACCATTTTTTCATCATCAGTCTTGTTTTCATCAACAACCTCCTGTTGTCAAAACTGAAGCAACTACTACTCAAAATCAGCAACAACAACAACAACAACAACAACATTTTTCTAGATTTCAATACCCTTTACTCACAAGTTGTGGCGGCCGCGTCGAGTCTCCGACGCAGCCGCCTACTATTCATCCTTATCTGCAACAACACCAAGATCACGAAGCAACAATTGGTGGTGCGGAACATGGAAATACAACTACTAGTTGTGGTAGCCATGAAGTTGATGCTATTAAATCCAAGATCATTTCTCATCCTCAGTATTCTAACCTTTTGGAAGCTTATCTTGCTTGCCAAAAGGTACTTTTTTGTTTTTTTTGACATCGTAAATGATACTACAATTAATTTAGACTTGAATTTTATGTGAGATCTCATCTTGTTAGACTACTTTTAATAACATTGCTGATTTGCTGTTACCTCGCTCGAACAGGTGGGAGCTCCACCGGAAGTCGCAGCACGGCTTGCTGCAGCACAACAAGAGTTTGAGGCCAGGCAAAGAGCTGCCTTCTCCACTAGTAGGGACCCCTCCAAGGATCCCGAACTTGACCAGTTTATGGTGAAACTCTTCACTTATTGTCTAATTAATTTGTACTTCTTTCTTATTCAGTTTATGACAACTGTTTATAGCTATAGTTATGTTTGGATGTCATCTCGCTTACTTGGTAAGATTTTGTAAGAGTAATATCTAAGACCTGAGATCGAATTATGTCTACATCTCTGCGTTTAGTCGTTCATTAAAAAAAAACATAGAGGTGGTTAAGTGTGATCTTCTGTTTTATGAAAATATTTCATAGTTTATCAATACCCATATCGATGTACTGAAGATCCGATATGAATACTAGAGGTAAAATAAAGAGTACGAGTAAGACAGGTTATATTTTCACATTTATCTATGTAATCTGTTACTTGTCTAAAACTAACAATGTGTTTTTAGTGATGTGTTTGTTAGAATAATTAGATATAATTAGTAATGACATACATGAAATTCTTTGGGCAGGAAGCATATTATGATATGCTAGTAAAATATAGGGAAGAGCTAACTAGGCCCGTGCAAGAAGCTATGGATTTTATGAGAAAGATCGAAGCTCAGCTCAATGTTATCGGAAATGGCCGTGTCAGTGTCTTTTCTACAGGTAAACTTCATCTTGTTCCTATCTTTCTTCATTCCTTTCTCTTTCTCTTTCTCTTTCTAGAGAGACAAAATGGGTAAGCTTCAATATTTTTGCAGGCTAGCTATATTCACTTATTTAATATTAATTATTTTGGGTATTGAAAAAATAAATAAAATATATATATATTCATACTCAACTAATAATGGAGAATTTAATTTCTAAGTTTGCCGTCAGATTTCGAGTCTACTATTCTCTCTCCTCAGGCATAATAATAATAATGTTAATTTGGGAATTATCATTGTATAATACTCCAACATAGTACTTTTTCTCTTCGTTGTATTTTTTAACAATAATAACATATAATTAACGGTGTATGTGGTGTGTAACCCTAATCTCTCAGACTCTCCTTCACGAGTTGGATAGGAAAAGCATCCGTTTTAACGGTTTGCGCTTTATTTATTCTCTGTTCTTGTTTCTTACCATTTTTTTCTAATTTGGTTTCGTATGGTGTGTTCTGAATATAGGCCCAATCTCTAATTATGACAGTTCTATGAAAAGTTTGCATACACTGAAAAGTAATTTATTTAGGATATGTTTTCTTCGACTTATTTAAAAGATCAAATTAAATATGGTCCGATTATAAAGAATTACTATTACTATTACTAATGAAATATAATCATAATTTTGTGGTTTGTTTTAGCAAAACATTTGTGATTTCACAAGCCTCATATAATAATAGGATTTTTCTAGGCTATGATACAAAACATAGACTAATTGTATCGAAAATCCTATATAAGATATTATTATATATCATCCCAAAATCCAACCAAACTAAAAATATCTTACATAGTTATCTCTATTTTAAGTATTTATCTTTATTTATTATCATCAAATAGAATTTTGTTGTATTATATTTTTTTTAATGAAATCTTGAAAATTTTAACTTATTGTGGCATTAGTTAGAAAAACACATAATAATAATACTCCATATGTCTCAAATATTTTGGAGCATATTTCTTCTTCATGGCCTACAAAACAACCCTTTGATAATTGATATGTTCAACTAATGGTAATGTAATAAGAAGAAGAATATTATTTATATTAGTAATGAAAATTTATCAACTTTGAATAATAAAAAAAGAAGAATAGAGCAAATATCATTCAGTAGAATGCGAAGGAGTAATAATATGAATTGAAAAAATAATAACAATAATATTAGCAACAATTATTATTATTATTAGTATTATTATTGTTGTTGTTATTATTATTATTACTACTACTATCATTATTAATATGATAATAATAACAATAATGAATAAAAAATAATAAAAACAACAATAGTTTTATTAATACTATTACTAGAATAATAGTAGAAATAGTGATAAAATTCATATAGAATCAGAACTATTAGATGAAATGAGAACAAATTCACTAACCTAATTCTAAAATATTAGAAAGACAAAATATTCTTTCAAGTGAAGAATATAGAGCCTTAGCGTGGATGATGAGTAATTGAGTTGGTAAATTTTTCTAAGCTAGTACACCGATTTTGAGATTGAAGTCTGACTATATTCTTTGAGCTACTATCATTGCTTTAAAGAAAATCACAAATTAGGGAGAAATTGATTAATTTTTTTTTAAGGAAAGGGACGGATTAATTTTGATGTTCCTGTTATTTGAAAAGAAAGTTGCAAGGTGTCCCTTAAGTGACATCTAGATCTATACAAAATCGTGGCTAAAGAAATCTATGTGTCACGTGGTACTCTATGGAAACTTCTAATGCAAATGCTTTATGTTTATGTATACTTTTCAATAAAAAAAAATATTGCGCAATCGCAAGCTCTCGAACACGTGACCGTTGAAATTAAAAGTAAGAGTTTAACCATCAATACCTTATGATTTTATTATATAATGTTTGAAATAAAATATGATAAAGTTTTATAATAATATACTTAACTAAAAAGACTTTTAATCAAGTATATATATATATATATATATATATATATATATATATATATATTATTATAATATATTTATATATATATATTATATATTATTATATATATATAGCTCTTTTATTACGTAACTATCATATTCTCTTACCACAAACCCTTTTAAGTTATTATTTTCAAACTTAACTCTTTTAGGTTTTTTTACTTATCACATCATGACGTAAATTTTTTAATTTCTTAATGGACAAAAGATATGAAAAGTGGCAAAATAAATTATGGAATTTAAGAATAATAACATATTTGTTTATTGTAACTGACTCGAGCCATTGTTTGGGCCAAAATACTAGTTAATATATTAAAAGGTAATACTAAGAAGGTTTGTGTGCCACATGACACTTTCTTCTAAATCTCTAATGCAATTGCTTTGTTTCCAAGTCAAGTCCTCAATTAAAAAATAATTGTGTGTAGGTACAAGGTATTGAACACCTTCGAAATGAAAAGTGAAATCTTAACCATGAACCCAATATAACACCATTGTTTAGAATTTCAAAATTAGATATCATAAGCTTTTATAATTACATCTCATTAAAAGATTTACACAAGCAGTTAGATACCTAACTTTTTTTATGATAATAACAAGAGATTATAATAAAAATAAAGTCTTACTTCAATTCGTTGTAGAAAATTAAGCTATTGTTTTCATCCCTAAAATTTTAATTAAGGGCTTATTTGCAAAATATCATTCAATCACTTATTATATAATTACGTCAATTATTCCTCATTAGGCAAAAAATATGAAAAGTAGCTATCCTCAACACCGTCCGGGACACTCAGTAGTTTTGTATGTCAAAACTTGCACAAAAAATTGTTAAGTAGGAGTGCCCAACAATTTGGGTTATAGAACGTACCTTAAGAGAGCGAGTACTTGAGTAATTTTTTTTATAATTAATAGATGATTAAAGAGGTATCTTTTAATTCAGGATTGGATTAATCCCTTAATTTTTTTAATAGCCTTTAATGTTTATTTCTAGTAGGTAATTTACGCACTGTATATATTTAGCACAAATTATTAGAATAAGTGATCTAATTTTAACATAAAATTAGACAAATTTAATAATGAATTATTTTAACAAGTCCATTTCATTTCACTCTAACCCAACAGTCATCCCTTATCTTATCTTTCCTTTGTTTTTTTGATTCTCGAACTACAACATACAATTTCAAAAAATAACTCAGTAGTTTTACGGAACGGATCAAACTAGTCACTAAATGGATTAAACTAGTCACTGAATTGGTTAAATAATATTATTATTCAATAGATTAAACTAGTTACAAAATAGATCAAATTGATCCCTAAATAGATTAAACTAGTCACAATATTTAAAAAAAAGGTGATGTGTTCTTTTCTTAATATTGAACTTGTATCGTGCTTAATTTTAAATTAAAAGTAAACGGTCTTTTACAAGTCGATTATAAATTTACTATTTTTCCAGTTTATGGGCATGTTTGGCAAAACTAGCGGTTCTAGTAGCTGTTAGTGGTTCTAGTAGCTGTTAGCGGTTGTATGTAGTATCGGTAGCTGTTGAGGGTAGCTGCGAGCTGTCTATTAGTAGCTGTCAGCGGTCATTGATCAAATTAATTGTTTAATTAGAAGTGTTTGGCAAAAGTAGCTGTTGAAATTGTAAAAGACAATAAATGACATTTATTCTAATATGAAATGACATAAAACAATTTTCATAGGTTCGTTCAATAGTCAAATTCAATATTTATTTTTTCAAAGAATTTACACAAAAAAGAGAAAACGACTTTTTAGTTGCTCAAAAAAATGTATAAATCTAAGAAAATATTCAACTCTCAAAAAATTTATATTACCAGTTTTAAGTAAAATACTTGTAAAATATATTATCTTTTAAATAAATATTTAAATTACATCTATGCTATTGTAAAACAAACATCGAATTGCCATAAAATAAAACAATTAATAAACAGTAAAGGAAAAAAAATAAAAAACATTGGTTAATAATTCTACCTTATGCTATTATATCGTGTTTATTTGCTAGATCGCTACCTCTAAATCTCAAACGTTACTTGTAGTAACGTTCACAACCGCTACTCATAATCTACTCCAACTGCTACCCGTTACTACAACCACTACCTTACCAAACACTCATAATTTTCTTAAGTAGCGTTTCAATCTTGTCCAACCGTTAACTCAAACGCTAGTGCCAAACAGAGTCTATGAGTATTTTCTCAGAATTTGATAAATATTGTCTTAAAATCTTTGTTCGACTTAATTTTGCGGTTTACGCCCAAATCTGTCTCATGCAAATTCTTGTGAACTGTTTTAACTTTACTTATTTTTCATAGTTTGGACTCTCATTTACCCACTCATTGTTCTCTCTATACTTTTAAGTTCTAAATACACATGCAAACCTAGCATGAAGTATTTATATAGATCTTTTATGACCTTTTCATACTTTAATCTTTAATACTCCATTCGCTCTTTGATACTTTTACCATGTTTCTATCTGTGAGATGTTTAGATATACGTGTACCATTTTTCTCTATTATCAAAAGTTCAACATTTAATTTTTTTTTTATAAAAAGGTTCTGTTTCCGTTCTGAAATATATACTTTTTTGTTCGGAAATAAATGAAACGCTTCTCTTTATATGCTTTTACATAATAGAGAGTTTGTTCCATTTGTTTCGTAAAGATATTTAAAAAAAGGAGGGTGTAATTTGTCTTATGGGCTCAGTGCATGCATGATGTTTACATATTTTGACATAAGAATCAATGTTGATCTAATGGGTTGGAGTCTTTCTTCTACCCTTTGATAAAATTTTGATTCTTATCCCTGGCCTTATAAAGTGAGATTTCCGTGTTCCCCGTACTTGGAGAGATCTTTGTCTTACCTTAAAGAAAACATATTTTGATATTATATTGCTGAGAATACGTATGTTTCTGGAAACGGTGGAATATAAATTTAGGATAATCAATCCCATTTTTTCCATGGTTGAAAAGACCTATCATTTTCCATTTTTCTACATTGAAGTCAAGGCACTTCTTGCATACTAGTACTCTTGAAAATTTTTGTCTCTCGCTGTGCATTCTCCAACCTACTCTAACTCTGCAGAAAATTAATCCTAGGTGTTTTCTCATCAACTTATATGGGCCATCTATAAAGCTAAGTGTGGATTCACTAGATTGGTGAAATAGCAAATAGGAATAAATGTATGTTTATTCATACCAATGATACCATGGACAATAGTTAGCTAGTAATAGTATACTTCATGAAACAATAATTGTGATCATATACTTCAACTCTTTTTATAATACTTACAATCTAAGTTTTTTTAGCTTCAACTCTTTTTATAATACTTATAATCAAGTTTTTTGGCTTCAACTCTTTTTATAATACTTGCAACCAAGTTTTTTGGCATGCAATTTTAGAAGGATAATAGACAGAATAACAAGTAATAAATTGATTCTTTTTGACATTGGTAAGTAAAGTGATTGACTTATTAAGTGCTTAGAATTCGTGCCTTGATTAGTCTATTTATCTTGTTAATTATGCTCTCAAAATTGTGTGCCAAAGAACTCGATTGCAAGTATAATGAAATATAAAAATACGAGGGCTCCTATATACTTTTATGGATGGCGGATGCATTGAAACCAAAAAAAATGCCTAATTATCATTTTGCCTTGATTTGTTTACATATTCTCTTCAAAAATAACATTTAGAAACGAAGATATTTCTGAAGGGAGATTTTGTGGCTTATGCACATTAGTAAAAAAATATTTAGAAAAATTGAAAATGTTCATCAATTTTTGGTACCGATTTGTGAATAAGCCCAATAAAATTATTTTAGCAGTTGCACTACTATAAACATGAAAACTATAGTAGTGCAACTGGCGGATTGTAGGATATGTTCTGCATTCTACAGTAAGGGGATCAAAATCTCATAATTAAATCACGTCATCAACAATTAAAAATTGCTGATGCATAAATCCATAATCTTGTGTTTAGCAGTAAAAAGCTAATCACACGTTTTAATTCGCTGTTTATGTTTGATTTGAAAACTCCTTTACTTTATTACTTTAATCTTCTTCTCTTAACGTTTTTGATTATATGCTGTTTATAAATCTTTCCATAATAGGGATGAGAATATTGTCGGTACTACTCGAAGAAAGCAATCGTTAATGTAATAATTAAATAGTTAAATGTTGGGTTTGGGGTGTAGAATTTTTAGAGGAGGAAAGAGAGAAAACTTGGAGAGAATTAAAAAGACTACATTTTTATATATTTCATACTCACATCATGAATAAACAAAACAACCTTTAAATAGGCATATAAAGCACTACTAATAACATGTCCACCATGTAGCCCACTACTTGCTATCCCACTAACTAGACCATTATCTAGACCACTACTTCTTAACCCACTAACTAATTATTAGCAAAATCCTAACTATTAGGAAAACTATTTGACTAATTTTGGAGCATAATCCAACACACCCCCTTGCTCAAAATTTGTAGGAGCCAACATTAAACATTATGTCACAATCTTGATTCTTGGTAATTCTTCCCCACATGATGGACCTTCATTTTTTTATCTTCATGGAGCACTTTTCTCCATTAACATGGAAGCACTTCTCTTCCTAATATAATGCACTTCTCATTACCAACTTTAAATTTATTGATGCACTTCTCATCAACCTTCAATAAAAGGAGCACTTCTTTCCGTAAACTCTATTTGACGTAGTCTTGCAAATTTGACCACATCCACTACTACAACTTTGGAAATCGTCTCTGCGTTGAGTACGACTTCCACACACTCGTAAAGATTACTCGATCTTCAACTCAAACAATTTTTTATGCCCTCTTTTTCACTGGATTAAAATCCATTTTCATGGGCTAAAAGGGAACCCAACAACACATCACACCCAACCATTACTTTCATAGTTAAACACCAAAAAATTCACTTAAACAAAGAAATTGCTCACAAACAATGAAATCAAGCTGCGTTGCTTGTTTCTTTTTACTCAATTGTTTTTAATACTCTCTTTCCCCCTCTATCTCTCTCTCTCCTTTTTTTTTTTTTGCTTCATCTCTTTTCCTTTTCCGGATCTAACCTGGAGCTCTTGATACCATGTAGAATTTTTAGAGGAGGAAAGAGAGAAAACTTGGAGAGAATTAAAAAGACTACATTTTTATATATTTCATACTCACATCATGAATAAACAAAACAACCTTTAAATAGGCATATAAAGCACTACTAATAACATGTCCACCATGTAGCCCACTACTTGCTATCCCACTAACTAGACCATTATCTAGACCACTACTTCTTAACCCACTAACTAATTATTAGCAAAATCCTAACTATTAGGAAAACTATTTGACTAATTTTGGAGCATAATCCAACATGGGGAATGAAAAAGATTATAATTAATATTAGATGAACTTAGGATGCTTATAATTGATAGGTTATTATAGTCAAAACAAATGCAATCAGTGGTACATAGGCTCTGTAGCATGTAGGTAGGGTATACACTTTGTCAGAACATCTTTTCATATTAATGGCACTACTAGTAGTAGACTTCTGATACTCTAGTTCTACTGTCACTCTTTTGATTTTTTCCATTTCTTATAATATTGGTTATCTTTCTCAAAATCACGTGTAATGTGTATGTATATGTAGAGTACGTGTAGATTAGCTTTTAGTAAAAAAAATTTAGCAGTAGCCAAATTATACATCAGAGATTGATGTTGATAATAATTGGCTACCAACTCATCAATGGAAATTATTTCTCAATTATCCATCAGAGATTGATGTTTGATAATAAGTGGATAAATGCATTCTCCTGGTTAGAAAGGAGATAACTTGGACGAATTATCTGCTTCTATTGTAATATTAAATAATAATGGTTAATGTTAAGTTGATTCACGCCCGTTTCTTTTGAATTTATTTTCGGCTAATTTTAGTTTAGTGCAGTGCAGTTTCTCTCTCCAATTCAGTTTATTTTTGCTATTCAATTTTTCTCATTTCAATTAATTTTAGTACAGTTCAGTTTAGTTTCTCTCACTCGAAAAGAACAGGATCTGATATAATAAGTATTTTGAAGATGCAATTAAAAGTTGTAAATCGTATTGATGTACAATTATCATGCGGCGGGTTTGAAGTTGAACTAGCCATGTGTGCTATATCGTTATAAGGCGCTTTTTTAGGACTTATATTAATTTAATTCACACACACTCTCATGTTCAACTTTCTCTCAGTTAGTTTAAGTTCAGTTTCTCTCAATACAGAAAAATGAAGCCTAAGGCAATTGTAGATTGTTTTGCTCATTTTGAGCTCTCTAAAATTAGCTAAACAAATAGTATTAGGGTTCTATCTTTTGAGGGATAGTTTCAATTTAACTTACTTCAATTCAGTTGAGCTATTGTTTTCTTATAGTTTAACTTCAGTTTAGTTTAGTCCAAAAAATAGACTTAGGCTATGTTTAGTTCACCTGAAATTTTCTGATCTGAACTTATCTGATCTGCACTTATTTTTTCTGATCTGAACTGATCTGATCTGATCTGATCTGATTACAAGATCTTATCTTTTAGGTTTTTCTTAATATATAAGAGAAAATATAGTCATATGAGGTTTTGTTTGATTCGTCTCAATGACTACTTTATTAATATTCAATTATTATAATTTTTACTAATATGTAATGAAAGATATTTAATAGTATAATGATTTTTAAATATAAGCATGATCTGATTTGAACTTATTTTTTCTGATCTGATCTGATTTGAACTTATTTTTTCTGATCTGATCTGATTAAATATAAAATAAGCAAAAATAAGATGCACTGAACATAGCCTTATATTTCCAATTCAAATAGCTGACTCAGATGCTTAATACTATTTTCCTTCATTTGTGTATTTCTTCCTCATTTCTTATCTATTTCAACTCAAAAACATCACAATAGGGCAATTCATTACATAGGTTTTCGTTGACTTTCCAAAAAGGATACGATACAATTATGGTATTGATGAGACCAATTGGATGAAAGCTCATTGATCTCCAAATAAATCAATATATCCAATATGTCACCCTTTTTTTTTGTTAAGATCTCACATAAACTAAATTAAAATTATAATATCTTTTTCTATAACGAGAAAAATCCTAAGTATGGCTACGAAAATAAGGCCAGCCCACAACATTTCCTTGCGGATGATGGAAAAAAAAACATTAGATGAGGTAATCCAATAAAGAAGAGAGGCTGCCTCATGACTTCTATTCGCGATAAACTCCGCAGATTTGGTTGGCCTCCCTAAAAAAATGCACAATGGAAAACTGTTGCAGATGCTTTAGATCCTCGAAAAAATCCATAATCAACGAGTTAATTTCTCATGAAAATTTCCAGCTTCGACGAAGAGAGTTAACTAACCACCATCGAATTGTCAACTTCAATAAGAAGAGAATTAATGTGGAAAAAATTATAATACTTTAACTTTAACGCTATATATATATATATATCATATTTATCATAATGTTTAGTTTCATAATATTAATCTCTTATAATTTTATTAACTGTAAAAATATGTATAGATAAGTATACAAATTAAATCGTTATAATTATTATTTATTTTTTGGGGGGAAAAGCTGTTACAATTATATTATCATGGAAAATATGCTTTTCACAAGTATGGGAGGGAAAGGCTAACAACTATGTTGCTTGGACTCTTATACCCATGTTTGACACAGGTACGTGTCTAAGTGTCTGACTCGGCTAATTTATGAAAATTTTCAATAATTTTGTCTCAAAATGAAGTGTCCAAATGTTAGTATCCACGTCCAAGTATCAAGGATCTGACACGGGTAGTTGAAGTGAATATGTAACTAAGGCTAACAAACAAACATCCCATAACTAGAAAGTAGTAAGATAATCAAAGGAGCGAATGTTCCTATATGTTGAAAAGCAGTTTTCATCCTTAATATAAAAAATACCTACATTATATTATTGGCATGTCAGAACCTAAGTGGGAATGTCTGGAGGGGATAAATAGACACTGTTAATGATTAAACAAGAGATTAAGAAGCTGATTATGGATTAG
Source organism: Beta vulgaris subsp. vulgaris (assembly GCF_026745355.1). Taxonomy (NCBI): domain Eukaryota; kingdom Viridiplantae; phylum Streptophyta; class Magnoliopsida; order Caryophyllales; family Amaranthaceae; genus Beta; species Beta vulgaris. Next base: position 2,708,378 of record NC_079202.1, on the reverse strand, counting down.
AATCATCTGTATCAATATAATTGTGTAGTGAGAACTGCGTGAGAGGTAGATGAAGCTGAGGTGGTCATGTTCTAGGAAATTGTAGCCGCAACTTCCTGGCATGCTAACTGAGCATAGCCCACTAGAGTAGACAACGTGGATGAATGACAAGAAATTTGACAAGCCCTCCATGAGGGAGGCTCAGGCGTTATAATGTTACTCCATATGCATGTTCTTATATTTCCAAGTTTCTAAACTCTGAAATTAATTGGTCAAATCTGTGGCCAAGTTACTCCAGTGGTGTCATTTCTTGTCTTTGGCAGTGGGTAATGTAAATGCATGTTTTCTTCTGACACATGGGCCTCTTAACTGAGAGTTTTATATCACTTTGCTCTTAACTTATAGGACAATCACAACCATCGTTTTTCTATGTAGAAATTGTTTTGGCTGAAAATATATAATTTTCATTAGAGAGTTAAGTATTTTCTTTACTTTATGACAGCTACAGTTCTTGCGTCCTTTTTTTTTTTTTTTTTTTTGATTTTAGACATTTTTTTAGCACATTTTTAGCATATCTACTGCATTTGAAGTTGTAGAAGATTGAGGTTGGGAAAAAGAAGCGTAGGAATGCTCGGTGTAGTGCAATTTTGATGAGTGATAATAAAGTTTGTAATCAAATAAAGTATTATGATGAATAAATCTAAGTTAGGGTTTTCTGTGTTGTGTCCATATATATTGGTTGAAACTTGAAACTATTATGTCCTCATTGTTATACCTTAATTATTTACTTTTGTTCATGAGATATTTATGCATTTAAAATCATTCTTGGGTTTCAAAACTGATTTATTAGCTCAAGTTTTTGTTACAAAGTGATGGAAAAACAACTTAAACAACTTCCTTCCCAGTTTATAAGATGTTTAAACTATTTAAATTGGTTTTAAATCTTAACAATGCTATTAGAGCATATATATTTTCTTTGTTCCAAGGCAACCTATGGATTTTTACGCTATTCATATACTTCTCTTTAGCAGTCTAGTATGATTAATAGCTAGCATTAAATATTGTCATGTGTTATTTTGTTAGATTCATCTTCAGATAAGGAAAGATATTATTGTCCACTGGGAAACACAAAGTCTATATATTGCAAGTAAATTAGAACGAGGAAGAATATTACTTAACCAGTGTAATATATCAATTCAATTATAATGATATCTTTTAAATGTGCACTTTACATACTTTGAAAAAGATAAGAGTAGAATGTAAAAATTTCAAGAAATCCAAGATTGACCATAAGTTGGGGGTTTATTTTCCTGGAAAAATTGACAAGAATAATCCAAACTATCACTATTCCGCTCAAAATAATCCCAACTATGGGTTATTCAAGAATAATCCAAACTATTGGGAGTATTTTTTCAAAATAATCCAAACTTTTAATTATTCTATATATATAATAGGAGTTAATCAAACAATAAGGACACCAAGTTTGCATTTTTTCACCATTTGGGACATATCCTTTTTTTATGCACCATTTGGGACCTGGGTTAGGAAATCCGGTAACTTAACCACACTTTAACCACGCCGGAGGTATAATAATAATAAAAAATAACAAAAGCATTAAATATTCAGTAAAATCCAAAAAAGTAACCGTTACTTCATCAATGCATAAATACACGGGTTCCATGGAACATGGAACAAATGAATCAGTTTTCTTCATCCAAAAAAAACAAAAACACCATGTTAATTCTTCTCAAAAAAACTGTATAATCTAAAACCCAAAAAAAAAAAAATCACAATTCAGTTTTGGGAACACATGCATAGTCATTATCTCAGGCATGAACAACACTGGGTGGGGAGCTTCAGTTTCTTCAGCCATTTTTTCCTTTAAAAAATAACATCTAAAGTCAAATAATGACTACATAAAAATAAACCTAATACCCTTTGTTGTAGTTACTTAATATCATAACAAAGTTCAAATAAACCCTAAGTGTTCATCATAATTTATAGCAGATACACATACAAAACAAAATAAAACCACCACACAAAGTATAATCCAAACAAAAAAAACAAACATGAACAAAAAAAATTCAGAATTTTGAATTTCTATATTTTCAATATCCAAAACCCGTCCAACTGACCCAATAAATACACTGAATTTCGCTAAAAAAGACAAGAAATAGAGAGTTTAGATGATTACCACAGAAATACAAGCAATTGTTAGCCGAATTCTTTGGAGATGAAACTAGCTTCTTCTTCTGAGCACTTTTTTTCCCCTTTGAGAGGAATGAAAGAGAAGAGAGTTCAAGTTCTCTGGAACAGGGGAGTGGTACTCCTCATTTTTGAGGGCTTGTCAACTGACAAATTTTTTTGGGAATAACAACAAATGATATTTTTTGGGGTTTTTACATTTATTATATTGTCAACTGGGCCCACAAGTTAACCAAGGTTAACATTTATGCTCAAAAGTTTCTTTTGGGTAGCAAACGGTGAAAAAAAAAGGATAGGTCCCAAACGGTGAAAAAAACCAAATTTGGGGTTCTTAATGTTTGCTTAACTCTATATAATAGATCCAAAAAGGGATCATTGAAGGAAGGAAAAATAAAAGTTTGGATTATTTTGGGAAGATGCCTCAAATGGTTTGCATTATTTCAGAATAACCCAAAATTGGGATTTAATTGAGCGGAACAGTCATAGTTGGGATTATTTTTGTCAATTTTTCCTATTTTCTTAACACATTATGTATCATCAAAAGTTCTTGATGCAAATTGTAATGTTTTGACTTTCTATTGCTTATTAATTATTGAAATAGATGATAAATCTGAGGGGGTTGGTTCATCCGAGGATGATCAAGAAAATAGTGGAGGTGAAACAGAACTTGCTGAGATTGATCCCCGTGCTGAAGACCGAGAGTTGAAGAATCACCTTCTGAAGAAGTACAGCGGTTATTTAAGTAGTCTTAAGCAGGAGCTCTCCAAGAAAAAGAAGAAAGGGAAGCTCCCTAAAGAGGCTCGTCAAAAACTGCTCAGTTGGTGGGAGTTGCACTACAAATGGCCTTATCCTTCTGTAAGTTTTCCCAAACCCTACATTCTCTTTTCATTCTATTACATGTAACGCTATAGACTAAGGAATGCTAGTAACTTTGTATCCTCTTTGAGTCTTTTCCATCCATCAAAATAAATGGTTTAACAATCACGTGGGTAGCTCCCGTCTCCTGTAGCCGCTGGTGGAGTTTCACCCGCATCCATCTATTTGTCGTTCATGAGTGTATTGGGCGATAATTGGATGAAATTGAGGTCAAAATATTGTGATATTTTAATTATATCCTAAGTTCAATATAGTAAAAATTTAAACTATGAAGAATTTCGAAATTTTAACTAGATTTCTTAAAAATGACCTCTAAGTAAATGTGACCTCTAAGGTAGGGACAAATGAGTACATTGATGTAGTCTTACAGGGAAGCATGTATTATCTTTCATGGACTTCATGTCCAATTTTTTTTTTTGAACTTCAATACTTCAATAACACGAAGAGGACTAGAATTTCGTGGTATAACATTTTAGAAACAGGAAAACCTCGTGAACGCTAAGGTTTATGTGCTTAGTAGGTTATAATTAAGGTAGTGAATTATTTTTTCGGTTTTTTCACCAAATACCTCGAGTTTTCACAAAATTCACGAAGTACCTTCGCACTTCTGCAAATATATTACTCCTCAATTTCACAATATTACACCCAAATTCCTTTAATGACTAACAACAATTAACGTCGTTAGTCTTAACCATGATTAAATTCTAATTAGCTCTAATTAACCTAACTTCTAATCCTATCTTAACCCTAACCTTCCACCAACCTTTCCCCACCCTCCCACTATCCCAATCCCAGCAACCCCGCCTCCCCCACCCTCCCACAGCCATCCCCTCTTCCCGGTCAATTTCTGTGCCTAGAACAGCCTAGTCGATGAAGATTAAACCCATAACAGCCCAGAAATCGACAGGGGTGGGAGAATGGGTGCAGAAATCGACGGGGAGGGAGAGATGGCTGCGAAAATCGTCGATGAGGGAGGAGGGGGTGGGAGCTACGAGGGGTGGGGTAGGGGGAGCTTCTAGGGTGGTAGGAGGGTGGGGGAGAGGTGGTTAGGGTTTAGGAGTTAGGGTTTAGGGTTAGGATTTGAATTAAAATTAATTAGGATTTAAATAAAAAATTAGGGTTAATGACTAACAATAATTAACGCTGTTAGGCATTTTGGTATATTATGGTGAAAATGAAGGGTATCAATTGTATTTTCAAAAGGGAGGATACTCGGTTAATTTCGTGAAAATTATGAGGTATTTAGTGAAAAAAGCGTTATTTTGTTTTAATAGGTATTAAATCCTTTTTTTTGTGAGGTGGGTAGTGATTTTTTTTTTGAGGGGTAGGCTTGTAGACTGGTAGTGAATTTCATTTACATTTGCGGTACTTCAAATTCTTTTACATGGATGTTGACATTACACGCAGATTCTCTACTTTATCCACCACCAAAGTCATATTATTCTTTTTTAGGCTTTATCAAATCTCCAATGATTACAAGTTTACACTTTACAACCACCGAATCCCCAAAGGTTTAAAACTTATATTTGGCTTGCATGATGACTAAACTTTGAAACTAACAGGTAATAATCTAATATTAGTATTATCATCGATTCTAGAGTTACTCAGATTTAGGCTCACCTTTTATAAGAAATTTTTTATTTTTCTTTTCTTTCATAAAAACTTTTTTTTATAACAAAGTAAGAGATTTAAACTTAACTAGTTATAACAGATGTGAGAAATAACAAATAATAAATGCAGAAAATAATAAAAGCACATACAATTTTAACATGGTTTACCAACTATATGTTGGCTATGTCCACAAGCACGAGAAAGAGAATAACTTTATTGATCTTGAGGAAAACATAATTACTGATGTGTTATGCACTATAACGGCTTAACAACCTAGGGTTACAATATAATAATAACCCCGAATGAAAATTGTGTCTCCGCATCAAAATCCACATTCGCTCGAACGCACATGCGGTTGCTTGGTCGACCGACCTTGCCCAATTGACCGCACAAGCACCCAACTCCCCTATTTCTTCGCGCTTCAAGTCCAGATTAAGGCATATCTTACATATCTAAAAACAAAACCGTATAAAGTCTTTCTCAACCTAGGCTTTTGAAACCACCAAAATAATACTTGTAACCATTCACAAAATACAATTCCAATTATTGGAAACAATATTTGAAAACCTAACAGTCGTATTTATCTTGTGCTAATTTCCAACCAACAAAATGACGTTATTTGACATCTTATAACGTGTTATTTGGATAATGAAGTTGCGGTTCAATCCTATAATCAAGGTCGTCTTAAAAAGGTTAGGTGCATTGTGCTAATTATTGACATTAGTCCCTAAAATTAAAATTACTATTGGCAAGCTGATGTAAGTTTTCAATGAGATCGATCTTTCATCTTGTCCTATAAAAATGAATGATTTTTTCGATAAAAATGATTCTAATATTCTAATACTAAAGAATTGATAAAATTAGAAAAGTCTTACAGTATGAACTCTTGATTAAAACATTCTAATTTTTGAGTCAACACAATCCATATCTCCTCGTTTTCAGATTATAACTATTTTTTCGTAAATAAAAAAAATCGCATTCTGATCTTCCAATACTCATTTCTACAAAAAATGAGTACTTAAAATATGAGTATAAGGATAACGTGACTGAAACAAGTAATAAAAAAAACTCTTCTATATGAAGGCCTTGTGTTAGGTGGCGAGGTTCTATCCATATTACCTCAAATCTTGTTGTTGGTTATCATGTGGTTATTTATAAAATTCTTCGTGGGTTAGTTTGATGCAGTTTGGGATGTCAAATCAAATCGCAAATATACGGTTTAATATTTTTTCAAATCAAACCGCACCGCACCACACTTCTGACGGATTTAGAAATTAAATTTAAGTGGGTTCAATAATATTTGATAAATTCTATTTGGGTGAAGTGTCAAACTTATTAAGAAAAAAATCGAACTATCAAAAATTTTATAAGAAATAATTTTAATTTTTCATATTTAAGTGAGGTCAAAGGGCTCCGATTAGCTTAATGTGGCTCCGTCATTGGTTCAAACCATCCCAACCTGCACCTTAATCTAATCTAATACAACCTCAAACTATCGAAAGTATTGAATTTATCCACTAATCTAATCTAATACAACCTTACACCTTAAGATTTTAAAATAAATTTTCATAGTCTCATGTCATTCCAAAAGTCTCACAAACGTCTTTGTACACATTTGCTTTTACGATTATAATGCGAATTTAATATTATTTTATCTCTTGCCTTTACTACTTATATAGTGCATTGTTAAATTTAGTTTTTTCACATCAAAACATAAAAGCTCCTTCCATTTTGTAATTTACTTGTCATAATAGATCTTCATTATTATAATGAACACAAAAAACAATAAAGAACATATAGATTTACGTAATTCACTAACGATGTGTTGGTTACGTCCACAGGTAGAGAGAGATAAAAGTTTTGTTGCTCTTCAGTAATTTCATATTACAGATGTGATTAACGACTAATTCGACGAATAAAAGAACTAGGTTAAAAGTTTAAATATAACTCGACTCAAAATCGCCAAATCGCATCAAAATAACATCCGCTCGGTCGTCTGAGTCAAAACCGCCCGGTCGAGCGCGCAAGCAAAATCGTAATTCACTTAGGCGTAAAAGCAACGGACAAATGACTATTGGTCGCACTTGGAGTATCTATAGGCTTAGTTGGACATGCTAAACCTTGACAATATCTTCTCAATGTAGCCTTCTGTGACAAGAAAAGCTTCTTTTGATCCTTCTCCCTAAAAATTTCCATACCCAAAATTTTTCGAGCTACACCCAAATCCTTTATTACAAATTAAGCACTCGGAAACTCCTTCAACATCTGAACATTTGACTTGTTCCTAGCTGCTATCAACATATCATCTACATACAGCATTAAGTAGATGAAAGATCCATATGTCAGCTTGTTGTAATGCAAACAAAAATCATATGAACTCCTGTTGTAGCCTAGCTCCATCATGTAGCTATCAAATCTCTTGTATCACTGTTTCAGAGACTACTTTAGCTCATATAAGGACTTCTTCAACTTGCAAATATAAGTTTCCTTCCCTGGAACCTCAAAACCATCTAGGTGAACCATGCATTCTCCTTTTCTAACTTTTCATGTAAAAAAGTTGTTTTTACATCCAGTTTCTCAAGCTCAAAATCTTGGTGTGCAACTATTATTAGTAGCACTCTGATAGAAGTATGTCACACTACAGGTGAAAAGCTCTCATTGTAGTCTACTCCCTCTCTTTGTGTAAACCTCTTGCAACTAGTCAAGCCTTATACTTTACCCGCTTTGCAGATGTTATCCCCTTCTTTTTCTTGAAAACCCATTTTAAGTAACAATTTTCCTTCCTGGAAGCTTAGGCCAAGCTTCCAAGTCTCGGTTCTATGAAGTAACTCCATCTCATATCCTATTGCAGCAAGCCAATGAGTAGACTCCATACATGTACCTGCCTCACTCTAGGTAGATGGCTCATAGACATCCACCTACTCAGCAACCTATAGTGCACTAGCCACAATATCTTCAAAACCATACATGTTTGGGGGTTTCCCAAAATTCGTCCTCATAGGCAGCTCTCGAAGGCTATGCGCTTCTTCATTTGGTATTGAAGAATTTGATGCTTCAGATTTTATGTGTTGATTTTCTTCATGTGTTTCATCAGTTTGATCAGGAGTGACTTGTTGCTCCACCTGCACCTCAACACTGACAATAATATGTGTCCCTACAATGGACTTCATAGTAGGATTAACCATAGAATTTTCATCAAATATAACATTTCTGCTAAGTACAATAACCCTATCCTTAGGCGAGAATCAAATTCTATAACCTTTCACCCCATCCTCATATCCTACAAACACTCTCTTTTTGGCTCTTAGCTCCAACTTACCCTCATTTACATGATAGTAAACATTACAACAAAAAACTCGCATATTTGAGTAATTAGCAAGCTTACCTGACCACATATCATATGGTGCTTTGAGATTGATTCCAGAGTGAGGTCCATGGTTGATCAGATTACATGTTGTACTAACGGCTTCTACCCAAAACCTTCTATTCATCCAAGCATTAGAGAGCCTGCACCAAGCTCTCTGCACAAGTGTCTTATTCATTCGTTCAGCTACATCATACTGCTATGTGGTGTATCCCTGATAATATGATGCCCTAGAAATCCCTTCATTCTTACATAACTCATCGAACTCAGACAAAAGTTCATACAATTATCAGTTCGTAGCCTTTTGATCTTCTTTCTAGTTTGATTTTCCATCAATGCCTTCCACTCCTTGGAAATTTTTAAAAGCTTCACCTTTTGACTTCATAGCAATCAACCAAGTCATTCTTGAAAAAGCATCTATGAAGGATACAAAATACCTGCGACGTCCCAAAGATTGCACACTTGAAGGACCCCAACTATCATAGTAAATATAATCCAGAGTACCTTTTGTTCTATGAATGCCCTTAAGAAACTTGCTACGATGTAGTTTTCCAAAGGCACAATGCTCACTAAACTCAAAATTTGTAACCTTATGGCCACATAGAAGATCTGCCTTGGAGAGGATTTGCATCCCTCTGTCACTCATATGCCCAAGTCTCATGTGCCACAACCTAGTCATATCCTCCTCCTAAATGTTAGATGAAGCAACAAAGAGAGTAGAACCTTGCAAAACATATAAAGTGCCACACTTGACCCCTTCAACATATCCTTTGAAACCTTGCAGACATACACACCTCCACCCCACCTCTGAAACTGAACCTCAGACTGTCTAATAGACTAAGAGACATCAAATTTTTGGTCATCTGTGGAATATGCCTAACATTATTCAAAGTGTAGAATGTACCATTGTGTGTCTGAATCTTGATAAAACCGAATCCAACTGTCTTGCAGACTACACTCTTAGCCATTGAAATATTACCTCCACATACCTGCTCATAAGTAGTGAACCACTTCCTACGAGGACTCATATAACACGACGCTCGAGAATAAAAAAGCCACATATCACTGCAATGTGATTGTTCTTTAGCAACTAAATTAAGATCATCCTTAGAATTCGAATTTTCTACTAGAACAGCAGCAGAACCAGATACCTGGTTTATTTTCCTGATCCTTCTTTTTTGGACATTCCTTCTTCCAATGCCCTTTATTCTTAGAGTAATTACAGACATCATTAGGTTTAGGACCCCCTTTGAAATTTTAGGATTTCCAGAAATTCTTTTTTTTAGAATTTCCATGTCCCTTACTACTACTGGCCACTAATTGAGAGCCTGATTATCTGTACTTGTACTACCAGATGCCTTGTGAGTTGTGACAATTTCCTAGTATGAAAAGATGATCTAACCTCTTCTAGGGATACAAAATATTTACCAACAATAAAAGATTGCACAAAGTTCTCATATGACAATGGTAAAGTAACAAGCAGAATTAAAACAACATACTTATCCTCCACCTTAACATCAATATTAAGCATTCTAACAAAATCGTATGTAATTGATCTAGTTGATCTCTAATAGGTGTACCTTCGTTCATGTGCAAACTGAACAGTATTGGTACAAAAGCAACTTGTTCATTAGAGATTTTGTCATGTACAAATTCTCCAACTTCAACCATAGATTAGATGCGGTTTCTTCCTCCGCGACTTCAGTGATTATTTCGTCAGCAAGACACAACATAATTGTTGGATGTTTTTTTTCCTCCCGTCATTTCAGTGGTAATTGAATATGTTGAATTCTTTGCCAACGGTGCTCACAACCCTTGTTGTTTTAGTAAAACCCGCATCTTGATTTGCTACAGACTGAAATTGTTTCTCTGTGTGAAGTTATCGATTTTCACATTAATTTCATACATCTTTCACACTCATATTGAAAACCAAAGCTCTTGATACCAATTTGTTATAATGTATGTGAGAAAGAACAAATAATGAACACACAAAACAATAAAGAACACACAGATTTACGTGGTTAACCAACGATGTGTTGGTTATGTCCACAAGCAGAGAGACAGAAAAAGTTTAGGTAAAAGGATTAAATATAATCGACGAAAAAAAGAATTAGGTAAAAAGATTAAATATAATCTGGCTCAAAACCGCCAAACCCGCGTCAAAATAACATTCGTCTGGATCAAAACCACCTTGTCGGGAGCGCAAGCAAAATCGGCATGAAGCTCAGGAACAACTCACTTGACCGCCCGGGAGGCGAGTCAGCCCGGTTGACTGGGTGAACTCTCGAATACGCATATTTGCCCAACGCTTCACCAGATTCTAGGCATTATGATCTTACATCCATCACTAGTCAAAAGATATAATACATGAAAACTTTGCCACCTAAGCGTCGTTGATATGAATGTGAGTTGGATTCAAGCCTAGTTCTCGAAAGACTTCACTCGTGCAAGGTATCCTAGGGATTTAATTCACTTTTTTGCTTCACTCATCTTAAAATTGAATTAGAGGGACTGGATTTGAGATTAAGTTAGCTAGCTTTATTCTCATAACTCTAAATAATCTTTCTTAGTTTTAGGTTCTACTCACCTTAATCTAAATTTTTTGATTTTACGTTCACTCACTAAAACAATGAAAAACTTGAAAAACATGTCCAAATTCAACAAGATATATGTTCGAAATTTCATTAAAATCAGTTCACTTTATTCATTAGAAACCTCAATATAAATATAATAACTAATAACTAAGCTGAATTAACGAGAATTCTATATCTAATAAACAACCTAAATATCAGCAAATCTAATCTAATCCATATGCCTAACATAAATGACTAACTAACGTAATCTCCTTATTAAATAATACTCATAAAGTGTTTAAAATAGGTAAAACTTACTCAAAGTGGTAGTAAAAAACTAAAACCTTGCAAGAAAGGAATTCTAACTAGAATAGACTCCTCAAATCGTGTCCATTGGGGCTCTCCAGTGAGCTCTCCAACTAGCTCTTCAAGGAGAGAGAAAATATAAAGTTAGTTCTACCTCCAACAATGGGACTCTTGGGGGTTCTTCATAGTCTCTCTATGAACAAGGTCGTTTTTTCGATTATTGTGGCCCTATTTTCAAAATAAAATGAGAGCCCTATTCTAAGTAGATACGTGACCTAAAAAACTTAAGATAAGAGGTGTCAGTAATAAAAGAGAGAGAAAGGAGTATTCATTGTAATTGAGCAAAATATTAGATTTTTTTCCAGCTGTGCTTAACCTTAATATTGGACCCCTAAAAAATGTAGTCTTGTGCTGTATGACCTTTATACACATGCCAAAATTTGAATCGACTATAAAGACACGTATTGCAAAGTATTTTCATAGAGATACCTTGAAAATAGATAGAGAGCGTTAACTTTTTTTTTTACGAGGATAATATTTATCCTTATTTTTATGCCATGAGACCTCATAGACTCATAGAGTATGGAAAATTTATTGGAGAGCCAATTACTATGATCTTATTTTTTTTTAACACGGATTTAAATGAGTCAGAACAAAGAAGAGAGAGTCAAGAGTGGATAGACCCTTGAAGATACATTTATCATTGCACATGCTCTAACAATTTTAGATTTTTAGCACTATTCGACTTCTAAGGCTTTGTTTGGTTGACATCCAATTGCCTAGGAATTGCAAGTTCCTAGGAAGTGCAAGTATAAGTTGATGTTTGTTTAACTAGAGCATGGGAAGTGGAACTTTCTAAGAAGTTCTACTTCCCACACAATGGGGGAAGTTGCTACCTAGTTCCCCCTATGTAAGTGTCACTTCTCATGGAAATTTCATCTTCCCATAGCCTACCAAACAATTTTGCTTACTTCCTAGGAAGTGAAATTTCATGAAAAGTGAAAAATCAAGAAAAGATCAACTTCCCAAGTGCAACCAAACGAGACCTAAGTTTATAGGACTTGTATTACTCTAAGTCCTAAGAGTTATAGTTATAACATGGAGTCACTGCAAAAGACCTATAAACTTTAAAAATGGACACTTTGCAAAAGACCTATAAACTTTAAAAATGGACACTTTGCAAAAGGCCCATAAACTTTAAAATCCTAAAATTCATACCATCTGTTTTATATAAGGTAAGAGAGAGGGAACACCAAAAATTATACACCCCATTATACCATCAACCAACAAAAAAAAACAAATCCACCCACTTTTGCAGTTATACCCTCCAGTAACAAAAACTTTTACAATATCTCTAATTTATTGTTTATATAAAAAATAAAAGAAAAAAATATATGTGAAACATTGTGAATAATTTTTTGTATATGTTATTACACGATTGAGATTTTTTTTCTATTTATTTTCGCACATATAACGTGCATATAAGACTAGTGCTAATTAATAGAATTAGGAAACTACGAAAAGTCTTAAAAGAACTCAGACTCTTCAAAAGAGTCGAAATTATGCTTGATTTCACATCAATGGCCGAGGTCACTAGTGTACTTAGACCAATACATCTATGAAACATTTAAAAAAAGAAATACAAGGTGTTGTTTTCTCTTGTCAATCACATATCCATCAGTTACTTATTTAGATGAAATAGATAGCAAAGGAATCTGAATCTACTTTCACTATATCTAACATAATCTTCTCTATTTTTTCATCATTGAACTTTTCGAGTGTCTATTAAATTAAACTTTTGGAATATTTTGGAATGTGTGTAAAATATTGATATGCATTTGCATGAGAGTAGACACATTATGAACAAATATAAAAAATATAAAATATAATCGAATTATTTCTCATAATTCTGATTTTATAAACTTTCTATCCATCTACATTTCTATATATAATATAGATGGAGCAGTGTAATAACTAGCTAAATACTTTATGTATGGGGAATGATCCTGGCCGCAAACGACCCCAAAGCTCAAAGTTGCATTCTTCGAATTCTCTTTAGATTTCCGTGAATCTGATGTGCGCAAACCCAAGTACAAACCAACAAGCTGCAGTCTCATTTAGCAGATAATAGCATGCTTAGGGAGATTATACCTATTCTAAACAAAGTGTGATGCTAAGTTGCTAACTAATCTTGACAATACCTCGTATGAGCTTGCTAGAGGTTATCGACATATCTCAAACTTTCTCTTCCAGCTCCAACTTGCATTATCAAGTGGCTTATAGATTTATAACACCATCAAATCATAATTGTAGACATAGACATGATGGATTTATTTCCGCGCGCTAGACATACTTTTCCAAGGATATTTTCTTCCATGATTGAATACTAAGCTTATCCTGAGTCCAAGCTTTACTGTGGTCCCAAGCCACAAGGGAAGTCTGTTAACTGTTGGTTGAGTGTTGGCTGTGATGCTTCAAATGTAGCGCTTTTATGAGTATCATAGACTTCTTGCATTACTAAAACCTAGTCGTCTGCTTTCTTTCAACCTCCAACTTGAAAATCTAACGATGAGATTCTTTGCGTTACAGCTACTTTAAACCTAGCCAGCACATTGTTAGTAATTTATAATTAAAGTACTTAGGGAGCGTTTGGTTCATACAGAGGTAAGGCAGCCTCGGCCCGAACAATATGGAGGCCTGCTTATATTGAAAAATAGTCCTTTATATAATAAAATTCAAATGAACCACCAAAATATGCAAGTGAATCAAATAGCAAACATGCATCAAAATAAGCTCCTCTTTAACATCTTTTGTTACATTTCAAAAAGAGATGAAATCAAGAAACTTGTAGACATTTTGACTACTAGTCTCATTAGTACAACCTCATGTTCGCAACAGGAAAACTCAACCTGCCCTTGAATATCTTAGGACTTAGGTATGTTCAACTCTTTCCATGAAAGCAAGAAGACAGCAAAAATTCATAAATCGTCACCTAATGCTAAATTGAAACACATCACAATATCACATTAGACTAAAACAGAGAAAAATCATAACTAAAACTAAACCTATTAGCAAACAACATACTACTAGATATCAAGTGGACATGTGGCCGCAGTATTAACAAGTCTTGCCCTTTAAGTTCGAAAATGAAACATAGAGGATCTTGACGTTGGAAAACTTCATTGCATTATTTGAAATGCTGCATGGTTAGAAATCCTTCAAAAGTAAACCCTTATGCATGATTTGATACATTAACTTAAACGATTGTAAAAAAACCAGGAATCCGAGAAGGTGGCGTTGGCTGAAGCAACAGGATTGGACCAAAAACAAATCAACAATTGGTTTATCAACCAGAGAAAACGGCACTGGAAACCATCTGAAGACATGCAGTTTATGGTGATGGATGGCATTCATCCCCATAATCCTGCCCTCTACATGGACGGTCACTACATGGGTGATGGCCCTTACCGATTCGGAACATGACAAGTTTCATAACTTTGGCCTTCTCTCTTTGCAATCTCGTCTTATTAAATGTAGCTCCTATGTTTTATACAAGGTTTCATTCATGCTAGTGTAAGTGGTAAGGATGGCATGAGCACAATGTAATTGCCCGAGCAAGAATTGGCATGATTTTTTGCTTTACTTTGAGCTTGTTTTGAGCTATATTGTCAGTTCTTTTTTTTTTTTTTGGTTCTGTTTCTATTTGCTAGCGTCTACGTTATTGAGAATGTGTAGTAATTTGGCGTATTGTGTGTATAAGGAAGTATTATATGGCAATTGTAAGCCATTTGGCAAATCGTTTTGCTGATTACTCTTTAATTGAGACTTTGTAATGATGTACTTAATCGTCTCACCGATTCTATAAGTATGGTGTTAGACCCATGCAAAGTAATGTATGGAGTGAAATCTCTTTAGTAATATAATGCGTGCATCATAAGTCATGATATAATAGTTCCGCCTCGATATGCTCTCTTTCTTCTTAAATAGAGTTTTCATTTTTTATCGTAAATATGAAAGAGAAATCATAAAACATTAATTGTATGAAATTAGAATTAAAAATTGAAGTTGATAAAGTACTAATGAATTGTTTATTGAGTAGAGAAAATGTGAGTCACTTTATAAAGTCATCTTCTTTATGAAAAAGTAGATAATATAATAAAAGCGAAAGCTAAATAATTACCAAAATACTCTATCAAATCTATGGAAGGGATATTGCAAAATGTCTAGATAGAGAAAAATAATAAGAGAGAGAGAAAACCCAGTCAATTTATTCCGACCTTCCATTTATCGCCCTCATGGTTGAAACGAACCCCCCCCCCTCCCCGGCCTAACCGTGCAAGTCGTCGATGTCCCAGCGGTTCTAGATGATACCAAGACTTCAATCCCTTTGGTTCTCTATCCCCTACGCCCTCCTGACTCCTTATCCCCTCTATGTTGTCTAGTCCAACAAGAACCCATTAATGAGCTATCATTTATGAAGATGTTGACTTTGTCAATAGGAGAAGGCCATTTGATGTCGGAAATAATTCCCTTGGCCCCTACGATTCTGCCCTATGCAATTGTTCTTCCCAGAGTCTTTAAATGAGGGTGTGATATTTATTCCCGTATCTCAAGAAGAATATGCAATTCGGTCTAAACCTTGGGAGTCAGCCATCATTCTTAAAGTTCTAGGTCGTTCGTTGTCTCATGACTAAGGAATGAATTAATGAAGATTTCAAAGTGAAAAAACCCTATTGATATCATTTCTCTAGGCATGGGTTTTTCTAGTTTAAAATGTCCATCTCAACTGGAAATGGGAGGCACATGGTTCATTATGGGTTGTATGGTTTGGGTGTAAGACTGATCAACTGGTTTTAACCCATCTTGTGCATAAATTAAGCAATTCTCAACAGGGGCTAATCTACTAAGTAACAAGGGGTAGCATATGCTACCCCTAAAAAATTTTTTTTAAAAAAACCGGCTGGAAGAAAAAAGAATAAGAGACTAATATACCGAATTTGACGATAAGTTACTGAAGAAATGTTTTGCAGCAGTGGTAGGTGTGTTTTCCTTAGAGTCCGAAGACACAAAGGTCTCCAGTTCGACTACCACCTATGTAACATTTTGTTGTTTGTTACTTTTTGTTCCTTTTCTTTTCTTTTTTCCTTTTTTTTCTTTTTCTTTAATTCCCCTATGCATTAGAAAAGAATCTTCTTGGATTTTTTAAAATAAAGTATCCATCTATTTTCTCATTTTCTACACTATATTTTGAATATTTTTTTCTTTTCAAAATGTAGCTTTGATTTTTTTTTATAATTATTCTATATTGTATCCCTCTATTAAATCAACGTTAATTTTTCATTAGTTTCTTATTTTTAGTTCTTCAGACTTATACATTAAAAGGGAGAGAAAATTCTTCAGCTTTAAAACGATTGGATACGATAGAGTGGTAAGTAGAGTTTTTATGGGAAAAACTCTCTCATAATGTAAGTATAAAGACTATAGTATTATGAACCATATAATAATAATAATATAGTGTTGTATATTTAAAAGGGTTATAAGTGTAGTTTAACGTGAATTACATTCTAGTATTATGAACAGTTATTTAGCTACACTAGTGGAAAAAACGGAAGGGCTGCGGTGAAAACAACCGTAAGGGCTGCGTTTTTGGCCTGCAGCCCTTTCTATAGCAGCCCTTCACTAGCTGCGTTTTTAAACGACAGCCCTTCACAATGAAGGGCTGCGTTTTAGGCCCAAAAACGCAACCCTTCCATATTGGAAGGGTGGCGGTTTTGTGTCTAAAACGCAGCCCTTCTTTATACAAAGGGCTGCGTTTTTGGCACAAAACCGCAACTCTTACGATCTATAAAATAATAAAAAAAATATTTTTTCTTTGACATTTTTTTACTCTTGAATATATCAAGAAATTTACAACAGGGAAAATCAACAAGAACAGTCGAAATTTATAGATCTAAAAATTAAAAAAAAAAAAAAAAAAAAAAAAAAAAACGAAAAATGAAAAAAAAGGAATGGAAATGAAAAAAAAAATAACGAAAATGAAAAAATGAACCAAAATGGAAAAAAACGGAACAGAAAATGAAAAAAAAGGGAACAAAATGAAAAAAAAATGGAACGAAAATGAGAAAAAAAAAAATCAAACACACAAATTCAAAATGACAGAAATAAAAAAAAGGAACAAAAACGAAAATGAAAATTAAACAAAACTCAAACTCAAACCTAGATCTGAAAAAAAAAAACTCAAAAGTTACAATCAAGTGTTTTACAACGGCATCATCTAGCGCTTGAAGAAGACAGATTCAGAACATAGAGAATGCTGCAAAACAGAATGCACCGCGACAATTGAACCCCGGAGGTAATCCACGTCCGACGTGGGAGGCCGGCATTCATCTGCGTTGCGAAAATCAGACAAAAATCCCAACATATGCAGTAACTATGGAGCACGGAGACTTCTCAGACTTGAGGTTTTCCAATTTCTGAAAAGTTTTTATCATCCAAACCCGAAACTGTTTTAATGCTTTAAAACCGCATAATGGATGGAATTCCAAAATCTCATTTGTTTCCACGCTACATTGTGCACTACAAAATCATCTTAGAGGATGGCAAGATAAAATACTAGGAACCACTTCTTGTAACTTTCAACAAGCAATTTTGGATCCGTTTTAGTTTGCTTGTATCCAGTAACTTAATTCATCTCCAGCAAAATTCAATTCATATTATCAACTCAGTACCCATAACTCTTGTTTCGAAAAATCAGTTCATTTCCTTTGAAAAATTCCTCGATGCATATATATTGTACAAGAACCCACTCAAGACAATCTCAACTGACAGGTAGGAGTCATATTCAAATAAACATTCAGTAGCCATTGATATGTCTATTTTATATAGAATTTTACCCCCATTTCCCATGGATTATTGGTATTAATTGCGCTCTTCGGAGCCCTTTTTAGTACTAATGTGTGTCTTGTAGTGCATTCGTGTTTTCAGGCTGATTATTATAGGAACAAGCATATTTTGGTGCATTTCCTAATCTTTGATATCGCTACATGAGACAAGAAGTCGGGACGTGCAAAAATCTCACATTGAGCCCAAAAACCTGATGACCGCCCGACCGGGCGACATCTACCCCGGCTGGTCGGGCGAGTCTTACTTAGTCAGAAATCGAACGTTGAAGTTCCAAGAGAATTTGCTCCCGCGCCCGACCGGGCGACATCCACCCGGGAGGTCGGGCGAATGCTACTTAGCCACATTTCAGAAGATTTAAGCTGCCAAGAAAACTTTACATGCGGGCCCGACCGGGCGAAATCCTCCCGGGCGGTCGGGCGAGGCGAAGGATAATTGTGCTGAAAGGCGCCCGGCCAGGCGCGACGAAGGAGCATCATACCTGAGTGGTTGCTGATTCAGACATTCTACAATGGTCTCTCTACGAAGCATGGAAGAGATACAAGGCTTTGCAAAGGCATTGTCCACACCACGGCATTCCTGAGTGGTTGCTGATTCAGACATTCTACAATGGTCTGAAGCATGAAGTTCGAAGTTCTATTGATGCCGCATCTGGCGGTACTTTCATGGCAAAAACTCCAGAAGCCGCGAAGACATTGTTGGATGATATGGCTGCCAACAATTACCTGAATGACTGGAGTATATCTCGTGGAGCCCCTAAAAAGGGAGGTAAGTATGAGGTTGATGCTATTGCTACTTTAACTAACACTGTGCAAGTTTTGGCAGCTAAAGTTGATCAGTTGAGTAGCGGACCAGCAGCGCCTATTTGTGAGATTTGTGAAGTGCAAGGTCACTCCTTCACTGAGTGTCAATATAATAATCTGGGAGCGGGAACTGAGCATGTCAATGCCCTCCTTAACACAAATACAAGGCCACAAAACAACCCATACTCAAACACATTTAACCCAGGTTGGAAGCATCACCCAAATTTCTCCTACAAAAATAACCAACCTCAACCTCCACACACCAACTACTCCCAGCCACCTGGTTTCCAACAAAGACCACCATTCAACCCTTCATCATCATCCTCTCGACCCAACCTTGAGACTATCATGGAGAATTTAGCTTCCTCTCAGGCTAAGCAAGTTGAATACCAAGCCAAGCAGAATGAATTTTTCAACAACTCTCTCCAACAAATCACTGCTCATAATAAATTGATGGAGAGTCAGATGACCCAACTAGCCCAACAAATAAGCCACCTCTCTAAACCTTCAGGCCAACTTCCTGGGCAAACTGAACCAAATCTCCAAGGGGCATATCAATGCCATTTCATTGAGGAGCGGTAAGGAATTGCAAGAGCCTACAAGGAGGGTAACTGAGCACACAACACACTGCAAAAGAGGTTATAGAGTTGAGTGAGGAAGTTCAAGAGAAGACGGGTTTGGAAGATGAAGCTAAGAAGCCTGAGAAGGAGGAACCCACTGTCATTCCTATTAAACCATACAAGCCACCTGTTCCGTTCCCTCAAAGATTGGCACAGGCAAAACTTGAAAAGAAATATGGGAAGTTCCTTGACATCCTGAAGAAGCTACACATCAACATACCCTTCTTGGATGCCATATCTGAGATGCCTTCTTACGCTAAGTTTTTGAAAGACATGCTCTCTAACAAACGAAAAATTGAAGAAAATGTCACTGTTTCACTAACTGCTGAGTGTAGTGCTATTTTGCAGAATACGCTTCCAGAAAAGCTAGGAGATCCGGGCAGCTATTCCATTCCGGTCAAGCTTGGAGATATTGCTATCAAGAATGCTCTGTGTGATCTTGGGGCTAGTGTTAGTCTCATGCCGTTATCTATCTGCAAGCAACTCAACATGGGCGAACTAAAACCCACACGCATCTCTCTACAACTAGCTGACAGGACAGTGAAGTTTCCACTTGGTATACTTGAAGATGTTCCTCTTCGAGTGGGTAAATTCTTTATTCCTGTGATTTTGTCGTCATGGAGATGAAGGAAGATGCACAAGTTCCCATAATTCTTGGAAGACCTTTTTTGGCCACTGCTGGAGCCATTATTGACATGAAGAAGGGTAAAATCACTTTTGAAGTAGGTGATGAAAAGATGGAGTACACACTCACAAACTCCATGACTTCTCCTTCTATGGGAGAAACTGTTTATAGAGTGGATGCTCTTGATGAGGTGATAGAAGCGAGGCTTTCAATCTGCAACTGGATGATTCGCTACAAACGGTCTTGATGGGTAGTGCTGATGAGGAAGATTGGGAGACTAAGGAATACAAGAGACTTCTAGAGGAGACACGAGCCACTGAAGAATCTGAAGAGCCTCTCCAGGAATTGCTGCATTCTGAGGACACTAAGGAGAGTACTACGCCTCCTAAGGTAGAACTGAAACCTCTCCCCTCTACTTTGAAATATGTGTTCATGGGTCCCAATGATACATACCCTGTTATTGTTAATGCTGAGCTTGATGACATTCAAATTGAAAAATTGCTCGTTATTTTAAGGAAATATAAGAATGTCATTGGGTACACCATTGATGATATCAAGGGTATTAATCCCTCATTTTGCATGCACAAAATCATTCTTGAGGACGAACATGCTTCCTCTATAGAATCTCAACGAAGACTTAATCCAAATATGATGGAAGTAGTCAAGAAAGAGGTTCTTAAATTGCTTGATGCAGGTATAATCTACCCTATCTCAGATAGTAAGTGGGTTAGCCCTGTTCAAGTAGTCCCTAAGAAAGGAGGTATGACCGTTGTCAAGAATGATAAGGGTGAGCAAGTTCCCACTAGGACTGTGACAGGGTGGCGCATGTGTATTGATTATAGACGATTGAATAAGGCCACCCGCAAGGATCATTTTCCCCTCCCCTTCATTGATCAATGTTAGAAAGACTGGCAAAACACTCCTTTTTCTGTTGGTTGGATGGATACTCTGGTTTTTTCCAAATTCCTATTCATCCAAGTGACCAGGAAAAGACTACCTTCACATGTCCTTATGGCACCTTTGCATATCGAAGGATGCCATTTGGACTGTGTAATGCTCCTGCCACTTTTCAGCGTTGCATGATGGCAATTTTTTCCAGTCTTATTGAGAACTCTATGGAAGTATTTATGGATGACTTCTCCGTCTATGGAACATCTTTTGACTTGTCTTGCTAATTTACAAAAGGTGCTCCATAGATGCAAAGAAGTTAATTTGATTCTCAACTGGGAAAAATGTCATTTTATGGTGCAACAAGGAGTCGTTCTGGGTCATATTGTTTCTCATCGGGGCATTGAAGTCGACAAAGCAAAAATAGAGGTCATTGAGCGTTTACCACCTCCTAACTCTGTCAAAGGAGTAAGGAGCTTTCTTGGTCATGCGGGATTCTTAGCCGCTTCATAAAAGATTTTTCCAAAATTGCTCGACCTCTAACTGAGCTTTTAGGCAAAGATGTCCCTTTTGTGTTTACTGATGCTTGTACTGAGGCTTTTCACAGGTTAAAAGCGGCTCTTATTTCTGCTCCTATAATTCAATCGCCTGACTGGAATCTCCCTTTCGAGATTATGTGCGATGCTAGTGACTACGCAGTGGGAGCAGTATTGGGTCAGAGGGAGGATGGTAAACTGCATGCCATCTACTATACAAGCAAGACTCTTCTACTCCGGCCCAGATGAACTATGCCACAACATGAGAAGGAACTGTTAGCAGTGGTGTATGCGATGGAGAAATTTCGGTCCTATCTGGTGGGGTCGAAGGTGATAATTCACACTGATCATGCGGCTCTTAAATATTTGATGAGCAAGAAGGATGCTAAGCCCCGTTTGATTCGGTGGATTTTGTTGTTACAAGAGTTTGACTTGGAGATTCGAGACAAGAAGGGGTTGAGAATGTTGTTGCAGATCACCTTTCTCGAATTGTTATGGATGCTGAGGGTGATGAGGCTCTACCAATTGATGATACTTTTCCTGATGAGCAGCTTCTAGCTTTAGCCACTGCAGAGATCCCATGGTATGCTGATATAGCCAACTATTTGGCTAGTGACACTATTCCTCATGGATATTCATCTCAAAAAAGAAGAAATTCTTTAAGGATGTGAGGAGGTATTTTTGGGATGAGCCCTTCCTTTACAAGTCTTGCGCAGATGGGGTGATTAGAAGGTGTATTCCTGGAAATGAGGTATCCTCTATTATATCTCATTGTCATGATTTACCTTGTGGAGGCCATGCTAGTACTAATAAAACTGCAGCGAAAATTCTTCAATGTGGTTTTTATTGGCCTACTTTGTTCAAGGATGTTCATCATTATGTGCATTCTTGTGATCGCTGTCAAAGAACGGGAAATCTTTCCCGTCGGAATGAGATGCCTCTTAACGCTATTCTTGAAGTGGAGATATTTGATGTGTGGGGTGTAGACTTCATGGGTCCGTTCCCTTCTTCTTATGGGAACAAGTATATTCTGGTTGCTGTGGACTATGTCTCCAAATGGGTGGAGGCTCTTGCTTCTCCAACTAATGATGCTCGTGTGGTTAGTAGATTTTTCAAGAAAACTATTTTTCCTCGCTTTGGCATTCCACGGGTTTTGATTAGTGATGGAGGTAAGCATTTTCTGGAGAATAAATTTGAAGCTATGCTTAAGAAGTATGGGGTGCATCATAGAGTGGGACTTTCATATCATCCCAAACTAGTGGACAAGTGGAGGTTTCCAACCGTGAGATCAAAACTATCCTAAAGAAGACGGTTGCACGAACACGAAAAGATTGGGCTGCTAAACTTGATGATGCATTATGGGCTTACAGGACAGCATTCAAGACCCCATAGGTACCAACCATATCGTCTTGTTTATGGGAAAGCATGTCATCTCCCTGTTGAGTTAGAGCATCGTGCATTTTGGGCTATTAAGAGCCTCAATTTCGACTCTCACACGGTGGGCGAGAAGAGACTCCTTCAACTTGCTGAGCTTGATGAGCTTCGTCTGGATGCTTATGAGAGTTCTAGATTGTACAAGGAGAAGACTAAGAGATGGCATGACAAGGGAATTGTGCGCCGCGAGTTCAAGGAAGGGGATTTGGTTCTTCTTTTTAATTCTCGTCTGAAGCTATTTCCTGGTAAACTTCGTTCGCGGTGGTCCGGTCCATTCAAGGTTACAAGGTTTTTCCTTATGGTTCAGTGGAGCTTTGGAACCGGCAAGGAGACACTTTCAAAGTCAATGGCCACCGATTGAAGCATTACCGAGCTGGAGATCCCATTGCTGAGCAAGTTGACATCATACTCTCCATCCCTTCACCTGAGTGATACTAGAGGAGGTCGAGCTAATGACCTTAAAAACTAGCGCTTATTGGGAGGCAACCCAATTTCCTACTTTTTCATTTCTTTTTCTTTTGATTTGATTTTATTTTTCTCTTATTTTATTTTTTTGGAGTGATTTTGGAGTGAAAAATTTGCATAAGTGTGGAACTCTACTGCAGGAACATGAGAAAAAACGGACTAAAGCGAAAAAAAATATGTGCACTGGGCACCGCCCGGGTGGTCGGGCGAATTCTGCCCGGGCGGGCGCGCAAGCAAACTTAAGCTGGGCCATTCAAAAAACGTGAAAATTGACTAAGGAAGAAATTCCGCCCGGGCGGTCGGGCGAAATCCGCCCGGTCGGGCGCGCAAGCTAGATCCAAGAGAGAAATCAAAAACGCGAAAAAAAACTAAGGGAAAAATTCCGCCCGGGCGGTTGGGCGAAATCCGCCCGGTCGGGCGAGACGCAGATTTGTCGAGTAAAACCCACGAAAACCTTTTCTTTTCTTTCACTCTCTTTCAAACCCCCATCTAACTTCATCTTCTTCCTCTCACTCTTTCTCTCTCCTCTAAAACCCTAACCCCAATTCTCTCTTTCCTCACCATCTCCACTCTCAAATTTCTTCAAATTTCTAATCTTTCACTCATCCTCACCAAATTCCCCATCTTACTTACAAACTTTTCCACCTCACTCTCTCTCTTCTTCCTCCTTCTTCTCACTCCTCCTCTTTGGGTTTTTCTTGAGTAAAGGTTTGATTTTTATGGTGATTTTTGCTAGATTAACCTTGAAATTTGCGTTTTCAAACTTTATAGTGCATTATGAGATGATTTCCTTCAAATTTTTGTGAAATTCTCAATTTCTCCACCATTGCTCTGTTTTTGCAGGTTTTTCATCATCTCTAATGGCGGGTCGACGAGGTACACGTGGCTCTCAACCTACTGCAATTGAGGTAGATCCTGACTTTCCTCATGTAATTTTAAGGATGAGGCTCAAAAGTCTTTTCAAAAACTTAAGCATCGTATGATTGCCCCACCCGATTTGTTCATAGTGACCTCTTGCATGTTTTGGGTATTGCTGAAATTACCCGCACATTATTTGTTGGATGGGAATAGAACAATTCCTCACCTTGTACCATGGCACATATGCGGACCTCACCCTAGAATTTCTAAGTTCCTTAGATATTCGAAAACACGCTCAAAATGACCATGTCCTGTATTTTCGCTTTCCAATGTGGATAGGAGACTGACCCTTCGCCAATTTGCACACTATTTGGTATGACCGTTAGGGGGGAAAGGAAGAAACC
This sequence comes from Beta vulgaris subsp. vulgaris, assembly GCF_026745355.1. Classification (NCBI taxonomy): domain Eukaryota; kingdom Viridiplantae; phylum Streptophyta; class Magnoliopsida; order Caryophyllales; family Amaranthaceae; genus Beta; species Beta vulgaris. The sequence goes on along the minus strand of NC_079202.1, from coordinate 2,683,931 downwards.
AGAACATTTCTGCTAGGCCAACTTTGGGAAGCCCTCACTGGTGTTAGACCACCCAACTGTCAGCATTTACAGATAAGTCGGTCCATCATCCTAGCATTCGATTCCTGTTAAAATTCTTGGGGAGTACTATTTTGGGGGTGGGAACCCAACACCTCTAGGACTGAGGAACTAAGTGCTCTTGGCACTTATCTGTGGCCCGTCACCATGCCTATGCAGTTTGATCTTGCGTATGCATTTATGCATCATCTGCATAAGATTTCTACGACTTACCCCACTTTTGAGGAGGACGGCAGTGTCCGTTCCTCCGTACCTATTGTCATTGGGGACTAGTCACCCACATCGCTGTCATTTCGGCCATGTTGAGATTCGGGCCAATGCTGTTCCGGGGCCTTCTTACCTTGACCTTGACCACTTCTTATGCGCCCGGTACATTGTCCCTAGTGGTCGGAATTATAGGTGGATGATTGCCGCTAACCAGTCTATACTTCTTCCAGACCCCTTCTTAGCCCAGCCGCTTATAGAGGATGACCACACAGGGAATGCCGCTCTACCTACCTATCTCCTTCCTGTTGGAGATGCGGCCCACCCACCTGAGACTGGTCCCGTACCTGAGCCTCCACACGTCTACCGTAGGCGAGAGGCCGCCCCCTTCATGCCCTCCTCCTCTACCCAACCCCCTCCCCCTACTGCTGACTTTGAGGGGATGATGAGTGTGTTGCAGCGTATGGAACTGAATATGACTGCCAACACTCAAGCTCTAGAGCGCCTAGAGCGCCGCGTAGACACCATCTACGATGACCAGCGCCTTGCTATGTTCCCTATGTATGATGATTATTGCAGGCTTGGTACGATCGCACAGGCGGGTCCCCACCCAGTTGGTACACTGGAACCCCGCCTATGGTGGAGCTGGAGGGAGTGGCGCAGGCACCGGTACTCAGGATCCTGCTGCTGATGATTCTGATTCCGATTCTATGGCCGACTGAGGGCCGTGTTCCTTGCCTTCTCCTTGTTGCAATGCGGACATTGCCAAGTTCAGCTTGGGGGAGGATCTTCACTGCACATATGGTATCTTCTATCACTTCTTAGGTAGTTTACAGCTTTTGTAGTTCAGTTTAGCATAGTTTTCTTTGTGTGTTTGGTGTGTTTTGTGTGTTTTTTCTTTTCTTTCTCTTTCTTTCTTTTTCTTTTGGTTTGTTTTGTCTTCACCATGTATGATGTGTGAAGCCTGCTGAAAAAAAAAAAAAAAAAAAAAAAAAAAGAGAAAAATCAAAGTCAAGGTTGAATAGTTGTTTCCCTGTGCCCCATGCTATCATAATGCTGTTTTGACTTTGGATTGTTGATGGACACGAAACAATGATTGATCACCAAGGCATGGCATAACTGTACTTAGATCTATGATAAGAATCAAGATTGTGGCACTCTATATGTCCTGCAAGCATGTTTAGGCTTAACTGTGAGCTTCTGTGCCTTAACGTCATGCTT